>NC_069499.1:1360815991-1360950991 GCF_027579735.1 Bombina bombina
GACAACTCTTGGACCTCATATGAAAACATAAATATAACTAAAGAAGGCACCTGCTGAGAATATGGAGACCACTCTTGGGTCACCCGTGGTGAGTCTCTATTTTCTAATTTGATAGAGTGCATAACAATTAAACGTAGACTGAAAACTTCTATAAAACTAATAAACTGGGTTTTAAATAAAGTAATGTAAGTACTAGAAAAAGGTCCATATGTAGGAGGACTGTGTAGCGGTATAAATTGGGAATATTAGCTCATGCCGGCTATGATTACAGAATTTTGAGCAGAATTGCGAGACCATTGTAATCTGCCCCAGATCCTGGTGATTGGTATGGGAAGTGAGTTACTATATCCAGACCCCGAATGGCGTATTCATTAATGTAAGGCATTGTGACCCAACATGCTTCTCTAGACTAGGGCAAAACCTCGCTACCTAATACAGGTAAAATAAATTACTAAACGGCTATAGGGTTAATTTCTGATGTGGCACATTATCCTGATCATTATCATTTTTCGAATGAATCCACACACTTAGCTCATAAAATATTTTTTAAAAAAAGGGACGAGTGATAGACATATTCACACTAAACAGTTGTGGTAATAATCTATCTAGATCGGAGTGACCACTTCTTAATCTATCTATGTGCTACTTAGATTGCGGATTATGTGGCAAGTGTTAATGTGTACTTGTAGGATATACCTTCCCTAATATAGAATAAGCATTGCAATACAATATACATTGGGAAAAAGCTGTAAAAAGAGCAACACAAAGATATATAACAATGCACCAGTTTGAGAGTTATTTAAGGGCGTAATTCCCAGGAAACTGTAATTGCTTGTCAGCTTAATGGAAACTGGGCATACAGCCAGCCAAAGTGACATCCAGGTCCCATAGCACCGAACCCAGAAGGGTCTCAGATCAACAAATTTTTAGTCTCAATGGAACGTCATTGATTGGGACCAAAGTAAAATAAATGATAGTCTCACATATAACCACCGGGGGTTGGATGGGTTCTTAATGTAGATGAATTTCAGCCCACTCCTCTGCGACTCGCCAAACTTACATGTCCTTGCCAGAAAAAACGTTTCGATTGCAGGTACGCAGAGCTATGTGTAAAGGGAGGCATCTCCCTCGGCTCTTCTCCTACTTGCTGCTTACTCATCTGAGTTGTGGAAGGGGTTTCTCCACGAGCCCTTTGGGATATCAGAGGCTCCGTTGTACCTATTGCCTGTCGCAGGCTACCCGCCCTCTTCCACATGGTGTCAAACCGGAGCATAGTGAAGATGCTGCCCTCCAGATTGCCAAGCACCTCGGTTCCTTCTAGGCCGCCAGACCAGTCCTCAGCCGGCATCTTGGGACCCAGCAAACCGCTGATCTCAAAGAATGTGTCATCACCTTTGTATACATAGGGGCAGACCTGTGCATGTGACCCCTCTTGAACGTGAGCAGTTTGAGCCGGAATCCAAGCTTCAGTCCCTAGCTTCTCCGGACTAGATCTGTCAGAATCGGAGTCCCTATTTGAGTGAGTTTCGCCCTTAGGTGGAGGTTGTGGGGGTTCACTAGCCACTTTTATAGGAGATAGTTGAATCGGATGTAATAAAGACTTGTTCTGCCACTCCTGCAAAGGCTGTCTCTTTCCTTTTATTTTGGTACATATCGCTTTTAGAGAACTGAATTCCTCATTGAGTACTGCGTGGAGCTTATTATGGTGTTCCTCCAGCAAAGCTCTGACTTCCCTCAGTAGCAGTTTAGAGTCCAGCGCCATATTGAATAGGATAGTGTGGGAATACAAGGCAGATATGGTATGACCCTCGTCACTAAAGAAACGGAATTTCTGTTATTGTGCGATGTGTTACCAGCTATTACAGAATGACAGTGGTGTAACACTGCTATACCCCGTTTACCGGGGGGGGGGGGGGGTGTTTAGACCTCTCCTAGAAAGGGCCGCTGTAGGCCTCAACCCTCCGGATCGGTAAGATGATGCAGTCTCACAATAAACTTGACAACACTCAGTTGTGCTCAGTCTCCTGAGGAGCAAACTAAATGTTTTAGGGATAATAGTAAAGAAATACTGCTGATAAATAGCAAATTTTAACAGCAGTCTGCACGCAGCTTCCAATATTGCATCCATTCAAGATGCTGCCCAGAGACACGCCCCTTGTTTCCATTTTTTAATGTGCCCCCTTGATAAAACACTGGCCCCACCTTGCCCCCCCCCCCCCCCAGTAAAATTTGTCTAGAACCGCCACTGCTTTAAGATGAAGTGTTATTTTGTTATTTATCTTCAAAAATACTATCGCCTAGATTACGAGTTTGGCGTCAGCCTTAAAAAGCAGCGTTGAGAGGTTCCAACTCTGCTTTTTACCTAACGCTGGTATTACGAGTCTGACAAGTACAGGTGTACCGCTCACTTTTCTTCCGCGCTCGAGGCTACCGCAAATCCCCTTACGTCAATTGCGTATCCTATCTTTTTAATGGAATTTGCCTAATGCTGGTATTACGAGTCTTGGAAGAAGTGAGCGGTAGACCCTCTCCTGTCAAGACTCCTACCGCATTTAAAAGTCAGTAGTTAAGAGTTTTATGGGCTAACGCCGGAACATAAAACTCTTAACTAAAGTGATAAAAAGTACATTAACACCCATAAACTACCTATTAACCCCTAAACCGAGCCTCCCACCCCCCATCACAAACACTAAAATAAAGGTTTTTAACCCCTAATCTGCTGACCGGACATCGCCGCCACCTACATTATACCTATGAACCCCTAATCTGCCACCCCCAACGTCGCCGCCACCTACCTACAATTATTAACCCCTAATCTGCCGACCGGACATCGCCGCCACTTTAATAAATGTATTAACCCCTAAACCTAAGTCTTACCCTAAGTCTAACCCCCCAATTTAAATATAATTTAAATTAAATTAATTAATTTAACATAATTAAGTAAATTAATCCTATTTAAAACTAAATACTTACCTGTAAAATAAACGCTTAACTAGCTACTAATAGTTACATTGTAGCTAGCTTAGGATTTATATTTATTTTACAGGCAACTTTGTATTTATTTTAACTAGGTAGAATAGTTATTAAATAGTTATTAACTACCTAGCTAAAATAAGTACAAACATTACAACCCACCACCCACCCAATCCCCCCTTAAAAAAAACTAACACTAACCCCCTGAAGATCACCCTACCGTGAGCCGTCTTCATCCAGCCGGGCACAAGTGGTCCTCCATACGGCAGAAGTTTTCATCCGATCGGGGCAGAAGAGGTCCTCCAGACGGCAGAAGGCTTCATCCAGGCGGCATCTTCTATCTTCATCCTTCCGGAGCGGGTCCATCTTCAATCCAGCCGACGCGGAGCATCCTCTTCAAAGAAGTCCTAATGAAGAATGAAGGTTCCTTTAAAATACGTCATCCCAAGATGGCGTCCCTTGAATTCCGATTGGCTGATAGAATCCTATCAGCCAATCGGAATTAAGGTAGGAAAAATCCTATTGGCTGATGTAATCAGCCAATCGGATTGAAGTTCAATCCGATTGGCTGATCCAATCAGCCAATAGGATTGACCTTGCATTCTATTGGCTGTTCCAATCAGCCAATAGAATGCAAGCTCAATTCTATTGGCTGATTGCATCAGCCAATAGGATTTTTCCTACCTTAATTCTGATTGGTTGATAGGATTCTATAAGCCAATCGGAATTCAAGGGACGCCATCTTGGATGACATCATTTAAAGGAACCTTCATTCTTCGTTAGGACGTCGTTTGAAGAGGATGCTCCGCGTCGGCTGGATTGAAGATGGACCCACTCCGGAAGGTTGAAGATAGAAGATGATTAATTAATTTAATTGTAATTAATTGTAGGTAGTTTAGGTAATTAGTTTAATGATAGTGTAGTGTTAGGTGCAATTGTAACTTATGTAGACAAGTGGTTGTTCCACTGGCTTGTGAGTATCCGCGCTGCTATCGGTGACTGAAATAAATCAAGATATTTGTTCTCACCTCTGTTCTTCTCATCCATCTTACCCCTCCCCTGGATCTCTCCGCTCTATCCCTCCGCTCTGTGGCGGTTGCGGGATTCTTCCGATGGCGTCTGACGTCACTCCCTCATGACCGATCCTAACCAATGGGGGGCAGACTTGGCGAACAGTCGTCCAGGCAACTGTCAGTTTACACCGGTCTTGGCAGCAGAAAAAATTGCAGGTAAGTGCCGTAGCTCCCTGCTGTAGCAGCACACAAAGGCCCTCTCCTTAGCCGAAATTTTCAAAAATTGTACAAGAATTGCCGCTTGGGTAAAAATGTGAAAGCTTTATTCAAACAATTAAAATTCTTATTGCTAACGTGCAGTGAACTTTAAATAGAAACGAATCGTCACAGAATTAGGCCATACTGACGCGTTTCGGCTCTTATGCCTTATTCATAGACTATATTTGCTCAATCTTCCTGTGGGGCTTTAAATGCCCCCTCACAATCTCATTGGTTGCCTACTGCCGTGAATTTTCATTCTCCTCCCTCTTGCTTGTCTGTCATTGGTTACAATAAGTCTACCCCAACACACCTCTAGATACACTCCTCTTCCCGGATTTATCTAATCAACAGCTGAATATCTCAGCTGTACGTTAACTCTTTGCACTCAATTTAGTCTGATGACTCTTGCATCCAGAAAGCTGCGTAATGCAATCATTATTTACAAGCTTTGGGACAAATACTGTGTATTAGGCTATAGAAACCACTCTGTTTATTGAGCTGCACCATTATTTATTTATGCAAATTTAATTTGGTTGCTTATTGCCCAATCACAGTTTTGTCCCGAATATTAGCAATTGTTAGAGTGCTTGTTAACACTTATGTTAGCTAAGGATTTTCTTGAGTGTGAATGGATAACAATTTAGTTCATCAATTTCCGATACAAAATTATTCATGTTTTGTTTGGTCATGGAGCCAGAAGCAACCCACCACTTATCGAAGTGTGTATCAGTGTTTCACTTATAATAGTTATCATACTGTAGTCAGGTATGCACCTGGCCCCATGTCCAATTTGATTATTCCCAGAAAATGATTACATCATCTTTGATGTTAAGACCTACTGGTCTGCGTGTACTTAAAGTGAAAATCCAGTATGCCTCTCTACGGAACAATTCATTTGTCCTATTACCTCCTCTGGGTTGTTTGTCTATCACATCTATTACGGTCCATTTGAGGGCACTAACATCTCCCTGATGGACACTCAAAAAATGTTTGGCCACTCCAGTAGGGGTCCTCTCTTTATCAATGTCGTTAAGGTGCTCCCTAATTCTCGCTCGTACCTCCCTAGAGGTGCACCCCACGTATTGTAGTCTGCACTGCTGGCATGTCACCAAATATATTGCATATTCGGTTCTACAGTTTGTACATTTTTGACATTCATAAACCTTATGCGTCTGTGAGGATTGAAATACCTTACTGACTGTTGTGTATTTGTAAGCTGTACAACTCCCTGTGCCACATCTATAGTGCCCTTTACAGCTTAGCCAGCTACTCTCCTTCCTTGTTTTTTTCAACATACTGGGTGATATCATGTTGCCAATGGTGATGTTCCTTCTTGAGACAAATCTACACCCCCTATCGACCACATTTTTCAGTACATCATCACCTCTCAGTATCCGCAAATTCTTTTTGATAATATTGCAGATTTCATTAAACTGACTTGTGTAAGTTGTTACGAATGTGATTTCACTTTTATCTTTTTGTTTGGGGGGTTTGGGCTTTAACAGCATATCTCTCGGTATGCCATTAACTTCCTTCAAAGCTCTATTTATTGGGCCCTCCGGATAGCCCCTCTCTCTCAGTTTCTGGACCAATTTTGTGCTTTCGGTCACATAATCAGAGTCTTCTGTACAATTGCGTTTTGCTCTGATTAGTTGACCTTTTGCCACACCATAATGCAGATGGTGTGGATGGCTACTCCTTGCATGGATTAGAGAGTTAGCTGAGATGGGCTTCGTGTAGAGTTTGGTCTTTACCCCACTGGCAATGACATCACCAATTAATGTTATATCTAGGTAGTCCACCTGGTTTATGTCAAAACAAGAAGTGAAGGACAGGCCCACTTCGTTGCTGTTAAGGTATGACACAAATTGTTCGCTAGATTCCCCATGGCCCATCCATATGAACAGCAGGTCATCTTTATAGCGCTTATATCCTACTATCTGCTCCCCGTAAGGATTACCATCTGCAAAGACGTGGGACAGCTCCCACCAGTATCAGAGTAAAAGGATTAGGGGAATTGGGCAAGAAGGGGTTCATTAGCACTCATTCCATTGTATTTTGTAAGGATTGTTGAGACAGAATTCAACTATTATTAGTAAAGATAGATTAATTAAAATTTAATATTTTATTAAACCACTATTAAAATGTGACTATTATTACCACTGGGAAAATCCCATAGACCTATTGATAATCACACACACAGAGATATATTACCATCTGCAATATACCGAGACAGGGAACGTAGTTCCAGCCACCCCCCTGTATTCCTGGCCAGTAACAGGATACCCTGGCTTCAGGTGACAGAGATGGCTAGTTTGCTACGTTATAATCTCTTGCAGAAAATTACCTCCTAAGGTGGATAAATCAATATAAGAAGTTTAAAAACAAGTACACATTCATACTAGCATACACCACACACAAACGCGTTTCGGCCGAGTAGCGGCCTTTCTCAATGTGTATCACCAATTGACAAGACGAGTGTTACACTGACGATTCCTTAAATACCCTATGTGTTACTGTCACAACCAATCCTGTTACTCATTGCGTGCACGCCCATCAAATGGCGAATCAAAATCAACCTTGTGTAGCCGGAGTCAGCACTGACACCTAGTCATATGATTGGTCCCGATTTAGCCAATGGGGATTACCCCACGAGCGTGAATTGCAATGTTGTTATGTATACACGATCGTTGTTTTAACACAGGTACTTTTATCCGTCAGTGACAGTGTCGCTCAGACACCCAGTACCTCATTCTACGTGCACCCAGATATAACCATTTTTATTATTCGGCTGATTGTTTACCAAGGGAGTATAGTAGACCGCACATTTACTTGCTATAGTGCTGTCCCTTCTAACACTTCGCGCATGCGTCACCGCCGAATTATATTAAGCATATTCCATATCTATTGGAGATAAGTGCCCATCACGAGCAAATCCCCCATTACCCATAAGTGGCATGTTGATAACAACACATCCAGTATTTTGCTACAAAATAAAAGTATTGTAGCATTGGATGTATATTAGACATCAATAATTATATGGGTTTGTTATGGATAAATCTGATAAATTTCTGGGTGCACGTTTATGAAAGAGGTCAATTTAACCATTATAAGATGTATCCAAGGAATATTAATTGTGAAGTTGAAAAATTGGTAAAAGAATTACAACATAAATTACAGGAATGCCCAAAAATTATTGTTCTCATTCATACCGTATGGCATTACAGTATTTAAATTAAATATCCATTTGGCTTCTTTCTTTAATAAGATTTGTTCCATATCAGCACCTCTGATACCTGGACGTATCGCTTCCAGTCCCCAGCATCTAAATGTGCTTGTTTTTCCATTATGATGATTTAAGAAATGCCTAGCAACACTTGTAATTTGTTTGCCTTTTTCAGTATCTTTTGCTGCGTTCCTAATGTTACTGAGATGTTCTGTCATTCTTATGCCCATTTGTCTTGTGGTCATACCTATGTATAAAAAATTGCAGCTGCATGATAGGCAGTAAATTACATTAGGGGTTTTACATGAAATGTGGTTTTGGATGGTCCATTTTTTATTAAACCTATCCACTACTGTTTTCTTTTTTACCATGTGTGTACAAATCTTGCAATTCCCACATGCTAATGATCCCTTATATAGAGGGGCTTTTTTGGCATTTCTATCAAAATGGCTAACTGTCAATTTATCATTTAGATTGCTAGCTCTTCTGTAGGTAAGCAGAGGTGTTTTTGGAATAATGGAATTTAATTGTTCGTCTGATTGTAGAATATGCCAATGTTTTGACAGTATGTTGGACACTTTGACTACAATATGTAGAGATAAATCTCAAAGGATTAAGATTTTCCTCTATTTTTTGGGGGCTTAAAAGTTCCTGTCTGTCTCTATATAGGGCTCTATGGTAAGCTCTTTTTAGAGATTTCCTAGAATATCCTCTTAATAGCAACCTTTATCTTAGTTCGTTTGCTGCTTTTTGGAACGATTCTGTTGATGAACTATTTCTGTGAATACGAGATTATATATAATGACACCAAATGGCGAAGCATACTAAAAACGAAATCACAGTTCATACCTCCACAAAGCACTTCATACAACACCTTGACATTTTTAGACTTGGTGTGTAAAGACATACTGGCAATTTCCCCCGAATCTGATGGTAGACTAGAAAATATGTCTGAGGAAGAAAAACTAGCACTCAGATTAATGAATAAATGGACGGATGTCCAAATTAAACAGAGTGATAAGGGGGGAAATATTGTTGTGTGGCCCACTGAAATGTATTTGAATGAGGTTAGCATATGTGGGGGCGCACGACGTCCCCATCGCTGTTCCACATACTTGCAAATAGAACTTCCCATCGAAAACAAAATAATTATGTTCTAAAACGAATTCCAGCAAATCTACAATAAATTGTTTGGTCTCGTTAGTAAGATTTTTGTTTTTTGTCAAAAAGTGGGAAACTGCTGCACACCCCCAATTCTTTCTTATACTAGTATACAGTGACTCCACGTCACAAGTCACTAGGATTGATTCTGGTGTTACAGCTAATGTACTGATTTTATTTAGTATGTGCATCGTGTCTTTTGTATGGGAGGGCAATGAATCCACAATATATCTTAATCTTGCGTCCACATATCTGCTGGCCTTTTCAGTCAAAGAACCAATGCCAGAGACAATTGGTCTCCCTGGTGGACATTGTTGGTTTTTGTGGATTTTAGGTAATAGATATAAAGTGTCTGTTATTGGATGTTTTACTTCTAGGTATTGTAGTTCTTTTTTATCAATGGTGCCCTCAGCTGCTGCTGAGTTGATCAACTTTCTATACTGTTTGAGAAAATCCTCAGTTGGATTCCCAAAGAGATTTTTATAATTCTTTTTGTTACTCAGTTGTTTTTTAACCTCATTCAAATACATTTCAGTGGGCCACACAACAATATTTCCCCCCTTATCACTCTGTTTAATTTGGACATCCGTCCATTTATTCATTAATCTGAGTGCTAGTTTTTCTTCCTCAGACATATTTTCTAGTCTACCATCAGATTCGGGGGAAATTGCCAGTATGTCTTTACACACCAAGTCTAAAAATGTCAAGGTGTTGTATGAAGTGCTTTGTGGAGGTATGAACTGTGATTTCGTTTTTAGTATGCTTCGCCATTTGGTGTCATTATATATAATCTCGTATTCGCAGAAATAGTTCATCAACAGAATCGTTCCAAAAAGCAGCAAACGAACTAAGATAAAGGTTGCTATTAAGAGGATATTCTAGGAAATCTCTAAAAAGAGCTTACCATAGAGCCCTATATAGAGACAGACAGGAACTTTTAAGCCCCAAAAAAATAGAGGAAAATCTTAATCCTTTGAGATTTATCTCTACATATTGTAGTCAAAGCCAACAAGTGTCCAACATACTGTCAAAACATTGGCATATTCTACAATCAGACGAACAATTAAATTCCATTATTCCAAAAACACCTCTGCTTACCTACAGAAGAGCTAGCAATCTAAATGATAAATTGACAGTTAGCCATTTTGATAGAAATGCCAAAAAAGCCCCTCTATATAAGGGATCATTAGCATGTGGGAATTGCAAGATTTGTACACACATGGTAAAAAAGAAAACAGTAGTGGATAGGTTTAATAAAAAATGGACCATCCAAAACCACATTTCATGTAAAACCCCTAATGTAATTTACTGCCTATCATGCAGCTGCAATTTTTTATATGTAGGTATGACCACAAGACAAATGGGCATAAGAATGACGGAACATCTCAGTAACATTAGGAACGCAGCAAAAGATACTGAAAAAGGCAAACAAATTACAAGTGTTGCTAGGCATTTCTTAAATCATCATAATGGAAAAACTAGCACATTTAGATGCTGGGGACTGGAAGCGATACGTCCAGGTATCAGAGGTGGTGATATGGAACAAATCTTATTAAAGAAAGAAGCCAAATGGATATTTAATTTAAATACTGTAATGCCATACGGTATGAATGAGAACAATAATTTTTGGGCATTCCTGTAATTTATGTTGTAATTCTTTTACCAATTTTTCAACTTCACAATTAATATTCCTTGGATACATCTTATAATGGTTAAATTGACCTCTTTCATAAACGTGCACCCAGAAATTTATCAAATTTATCCATAACAAACCCATATACAGTGAGGCCCCGGTTTACGCACGACTCGGTATACGAAATTTCGGTTTACGAAATCGAAATTTGAAGAAAAATTGACTCGGTTTACGAATTTTTTTCGCAATACGAAACAAAATGCCGGTTTGCCCCCCTCGGTTTACGAATATTTTTCGCAATACGAAACCAGTGGCCCCTGTGCCCCCTGCATACTCAAGTATGATTGAATTAATGAAGTTTGGGTACCAGTGTGGAGGTGTTGGAGAGGTTTTGGAGCCATTTTGCAGCAAGTTGTTGAGCCTTTTGGAGTCATTTGCAGCAAGTTGTTAAGCCTTTTGGAGCCATTTGCAGCAAGTTGTGGAGCCTTTTGGAGACATTGGAGCCATTTGCAGCAAGTTGTTAAGCCTTTTGGAGCCTTTTGGAGCATTTTTTGGACACTTTATTTGAATTTTTTCGGACCTCCGGAACGCATTAATTGATTTTCAATGCATTCCTATGGGAAACCGTGTTTCGGTTTACGAATTTTTCGCAATACGAAACGACCCGGAGAACGAATTAAATTCGTAAACCGAGGCCTCACTGTAATTATTGATGTCTAATATACATCCAATGCTACAATACTTTTATTTTGTAGCAAAATACTGGATGTGTTGTTATCAACATGCCACTTATGGGTAATGGGGGATTTGCTCGTGATGGGCACTTATCTCCAATAGATATGGAATATGCTTAATATAATTCGGCGGTGACGCATGCGCGAAGTGTTAGAAGGGACAGCACTATAGCAAGTAAATGTGCGGTCTACTATACTCCCTTGGTAAACAATCAGCCGAATAATAAAAATGGTTATATCTGGGTGCACGTAGAATGAGGTACTGGGTGTCTGAGCGACACTGTCACTGACGGATAAAAGTACCTGTGTTAAAACAACGATCGTGTATACATAACAACATTGCAATTCACGCTCGTGGGGTAATCCCCATTGGCTAAATCGGGACCAATCATATGACTAGGTGTCAGTGCTGACTCCGGCTACACAAGGTTGATTTTGATTCGCCATTTGATGGGCGTGCACGCAATGAGTAACAGGATTGGTTGTGACAGTAACACATAGGGTATTTAAGGAATCGTCAGTGTAACACTCGTCTTGTCAATTGGTGATACACATTGAGAAAGGCCGCTACTCGGCCGAAACGCGTTTGTGTGTGGTGTATGCTAGTATGAATGTGTACTTGTTTTTAAACTTCTTATATTGATTTATCCACCTTAGGAGGTAATTTTCTGCAAGAGATTATAACGTAGCAAACTAGCCATCTCTGTCACCTGAAGCCAGGGTATCCTGTTACTGGCCAGGAATACAGGGGGGTGGCTGGAACTACGTTCCCTGTCTCGGTATATTGCAGATGGTAATATATCTCTGTGTGTGTGATTATCAATAGGTCTATGGGATTTTCCCAGTGGTAATAATAGTCACATTTTAATAGTGGTTTAATAAAATATTAAATTTTAATTAATCTATCTTTACTAATAATAGTTGAATTCTGTCTCAACAATCCTTACAAAATACAATGGAATGAGTGCTAATTAACCCCTTCTTGTCCAATTCCCCTAATCCTTTTACTCTGATACTTGTTAATAAGGGTCAGCACCAGGGATTATTATATCCCTTTTTCCTATGTAGTAACTTCACTGTGCCAATCTTTCTTGTTTTGTCAATACAGCTCCCACCAGCCCATGAACAAGTTCGCATAGGCTGGTGCAAATTTGGCTCCCATCGCTGTCCCACGCCTCTGCAGATAGAATTGTCCATTGAAGCTAAAAAAATTGTGAGTTAGCAGGAATTCAATGACTCGCAAAATGTAGTCCTTTAGCTCCTGCGTATAATCACTCAGATAGTCCAAAAGGTGTTGCACAGCCTGCAAACCTTTATCGTGTGGCATGGCGGAATATAATCCCACCACATCTACTGTTAGCCAACAATACTCAGGTAACCAAGTGACTTCTTCCACAATATTCAGCAGATGTTTCGTGTCACGGAGGAAAGTAGGCAGTTTCCACACTAGTGGTTGTAACAGAGATTCTACCCAATTTGACAGATTCACGAAGAGAGATCCGATCCCATACACGATCGGTCTCCCCCGAACGTCCTTGATGGACTTGTGCACCTTTGGTAAGTGATGGAAAATGGGTGTTACTGGTTCCTTCACATATAAATACTCAAAGGTGCACAAGTCCAACATGCCCTCCTCCATTCCATCGTCAAGTAGATCCTTCAGCTCCTTCTGGAATCTGTTGGTCGGATCATATGGCTATCTCTGGTATACCTCTTCATCACTTAATTGTCTGTTAGCCTCCTGTATGTACATGGATTCCTCCATGACCACTATTGTGCCTCCCTTGTCGGCATTTTTTATCACTATGCCTTTCCTGTCTTTCAGGCTCCTCAGGCCTTTCTGTTCGGCATGTGTGAGATTATGCCTTTGGGAACTGCCTACTTTCCTCCGTGACATGAAACATCTGCTGAATATTGTGGAAGAAGTCACTTGGTTACCTGAGTATTGTTGGCTAACAGTAGATGTGGTGGGATTATATTCCGCCATACCACACGATAAAGGTTTGCAGGCTGTGCAACACCTTTTGGACTATCTGAGTGATTATACGCAGGAGCTAAAGGACTACATTTTGCGAGTCATTGAATTCCTGCTAACTCACAATTTTTTTAGCTTCAATGGACAATTCTATCTGCAGAGGCGTGGGACAGCGATGGGAGCCAAATTTGCACCAGCCTATGCGAACTTGTTCATGGGCTGGTGGGAGCTGTCCCACGTCTTTGCAGATGGTAATCCTTACGGGGAGCAGATAGTAGGATATAAGCGCTATATAGATGACCTGCTGTTCATATGGATGGGCAGCGGGGAATCTAGCGAACAATTTGTGTCATACCTTAACAGCAACGAAGTGGGCCTGTCCTTCACTTCTTGTTTTGACATAAACCAGGTGGACTACCTAGATATAACATTAATTGGTGATGTCATTGCCAGTGGGGTAAAGACCAAACTCTACACGAAGCCCATCTCAGCTAACTCTCTAATCCATGCAAGGAGTAGCCATCCACACCATCTGCATTATGGTGTGGCAAAAGGTCAACTAATCAGAGCAAAACGTAATTGTACAGAAGACTCTGATTATGTGACCGAAAGCACAAAATTGGTCCAGAAACTGAGAGAGAGGGGCTATACGGAGGGCCCAATAAATAGAGATTTGAAGGAAGTTAATGGCATACCGAGAGATATGCTGTTAAAGCCCAAACCCCCCAAACAAAAAGATAAAAGTGAAATCACATTCGTAACAACTTACACCAGTCAGTTTAATGAAATCTGCAATATTATCAAAAAGAATTTGCGGATACTGAGAGGTGATGATGTACTGAAAAATGTGGTCGATAGGGGGTGTAGATTTGTCTCAAGAAGGAACATCACCATTGGCAACATGATATCACCGAGTATGTAGAAAAAACCAAGGAAGGAGAGTAGCTGGCTAAGCTGTAAAGGGCACTATAGATGTGGCACAGGGAGTTGTACAGCTTGCAAATACACAACAGTCAGTAAGGTATTTCAATCCTCACAGACGCATAAGGTTTATGAATGTCAAAAATGTACAAACTGTAGAACCGAATATGCAATTTATTTGGTGACATGCCAGCAGTGCAGACTACAATACGTGGGGTGCACCTCTAGGGAGGTACGAGCGAGAATTAGGGAGCACCTTAACGACATTGATAAAGAGAGGACCCCTACTGGAGTGGCCAAACATTTTTTGAGTGTCCATCAGGGAGATGTTAGTGCCCTCAAATGGACCATAATAGATGTGATAGACAAACAACCCAGAGGAGGTAATAGGACAAATTAATTGTTCCGTAGAGAGGCATACTGGATTTTCACTTTAAGTACACGCAGACCAGTAGGTCTTAACATCAAAGATGATGTAATAAATTTCTGGGAATAATCAAATTGGACATGGGGCCAGGTGCATACCTGACTACAGTATGATAACTATTATAAGTGAAACACTGATACACACTTTGATAAGTGGTGGGTTGCTTCTGGCTCCATGACCAAACAAAACATGAATAATTTTGTATGGGAAATTGATGAACTAAATTGTTATCCATTCACACTCAAGAAAATCCTTAGCTAACATAAGTGTTAACAAGCACTCTAACAATTGCTAATATTCGGGACAAAACTGTGGTTGGGCAATAAGCAACCAAATTAAATTTGCACAAATAAATAATGGTGCAGCTCAATAAACAGAGTGGTTTCTATAGCCTAATACACAGTATTTGTCCCAAAGCTTGTAAATAATGATTGCATTACGCAGCTTTCTGGATGCAAGAGTCATCAGACTAAATTGAGTGCAAAGAGTTAACGTACAGCTGAGATATTCAGCTGTTGATTAGATAAGACCGGGAAGAGGAGTGTATCTAGAGGTGTGTTGGGGGAGACTTATTGTAACCAATGACAGACAAGCAAGAGGGAGGAGAATGAAAATTCACAGCAGTAGGCAACCAATGAGATTGTGAGGGGGCATTTAAAGCCCCACAGGAAGATTGAGCAAATATAGTCTATGAATAAGGCATAAGAGCCGAAACGCGTCAGACTGGCCTAATTCTGTGACGATTCGTTTCTATTTAAAGTTCATTGCACGTTAGCAATAAGAATTTTAATTGTTTGAATAAAGCTTTCACATTTTTACCCAAGCGGCAATTCTTGTACAATTTTTGTAATTGTACAAGAATTACAAGGTTAGGATTTATTTTACAGGTAATTTTGTACTTATTTTAACTAGGTAGTTATTAAATAGTTAATAACTATTTAATAACTATTGTACCTAGTTAAAGTAAATACAAAGTTGCCTGTAAAATAAAAATAAATCCTAAGATAGCTACAATGTAACTATTAGTTATATTGTAGATATCTTAGGGTTTATTTTATAGGTAAGTATTTAGTTTTAAATAGGAATAATTTATTTAATTGTAGTTATTTTATTTATATGTATTTAAATTATATTTAAGTTAGAGGGGTGTTAGGTTTAGGGTTAGACTTAGGTTTAGGGGTTAATAACTTTATTATAGTGGCAGCAACGTTGGCGGCGGCGGTGGTGGCGGCAGATTAGGGGTTAATTAATTTAATATAGTTGCAGCGACTTTGGGGGGGTAGAATAGGGGTTAATAACTATAATGTAGGGGTCGGCGATGTTGGGGGCAGCAGATTAGGGGTTTATAAGTATAATGTAGGTGGCGGCGGTGTCCGGAGCGGCAGATTAGGGGTTAATAGTATAATGCAGGTGGCAACGATGTCGGGGGCGGCAGATTAGGGGTTAATAAGTGTAAGATTAGGGGTGTTTAGACTCGGGGTTCATGTTAGGGTGTTAGGTGTAGACATACTTTTTATTTTCCCATACTAAACAATGGGGCTGCGTTAGAAGCTGGACGCTGCTTTTTTGCAGGTGTTAGGTTTTTTTTCAGCCGGCTCAGCCCCATTGTTTCCTATGGAGAAATCGTGCACAAGCACGTTTAGTCAGCTTACCGCTACCGTAAGCAACGCTGGTATTGAGGTGAGATGTGGAGCTAAATTCTGCTCTACGCTCACCTTTTTGCGGCTAACGCCAGGTTAAAAAAACCCTGTAATACCAGCGTTGTCTTAAGGTAGCGTTAATAAAAAAAGGCTCGTTACCGCAAAACTCGGTGTATGTTATTATATATCAGTGTGAAAAAGTTATTGTGTCACATCACAGACATGTTTAAGAATTCCAAATTGCTAACCTTTTATATTTCAATAATTTGTATTGATATTTTTAAATTTTTGACAAAAGAAAACATACAAAAAGTAATAGTAATAAAAAAAAAAAAAAGGTTACAAGGTTTGCATAATCAACTGGTCTTTGGAGTCTAGTAAATCTGCCGCTGTGTTGGACATTTGATAAATATGTTCTATCTTGTGTCCCACTATTTTGAAATGTAGCAAATTGGTCTTCCAGAATCTAGTAATATCTAGTAGAGTCTGGAAGCAGTGCATATATTAAAAAGATGAGCTTGTTCGTTTGTTTAGGTAAGATTCTAATAGGGTGATGTAGTAATGCAGTTTCTGGGGAAAGTTGAATCTCTATGTCAAGTATTTTAGATTAACTCAGAGGTTTTATTCCAAATATGTGTTACGTGTTTGCAAGTCCACCACATGTGGAAATATGATTCTTCAAGTTGGCAACCTCTATAGCAGTGCAGTCTTTCAGGAATACCCTAAGGAGTAAATGTAAGGAGGGGTCTGATACCACCTAAATGCATTTTTTAAATAGTTTTCATTTAGTTGAGCACTATAACTGAATGAGGTACCCTGATTTAGTATTTTCGTTCATTGCAGATGGGCGAATTCTTTGTTTAAGTCAAGTTTCCATTTGGGGCGCGATTACATACACGGCACAGGTTTTGGTGCAATCGTGGAAACCCGCGCCGCCCATAATTTCACCTCGCACATCGGGGTATTACATATACTGTGCCGTTAGATACTAAACTGGTGTAAGTAGGACAAACTGGCGATCTTCTGAAATGTGCGCAAATACACATTTTAGTTGTCGCAAGTAACTTAAGCCAGTATTTTGTCCACGGAAAGTGTCAATAAAGAGTAGTTTAATGCAAATTAGGCTAACACTCGTAAAAATGAACAGATTTCAAATAAAAATGCGACACGTAATTACGCTATTCAAAATTCATATATAAACCCATGCGCATCCGCCATTTTCTTCAGTGTGTTTGGATTGTTCATTGAGGATTATTGAGAGTAGACAGAGAGTCGCAAACAGAGGAGTTAGTTCGGTCGCATTGTTGTTTGATTAAGCTTGTACACTTACACATATTTTTACATATTGCACACATATTTTGCATACATACATATACAAATACACCACACTTTTTTTATTTGATTTTTACAGTGTGATAGGCTGAGAGTTTGGTTGTGATTGTGTGTGACTGAACTGGGAGTGTGAGTGTGTGATTTAGCGTGAGGATAGCAGGGAGAGGTAGGGAGGAGGGGAGGAGGGGAGAGGAGTGGCAGGGAGAGGAGTATTGGAGAGGATGGGAGGAGCAGTGGGCCCTCCGTCAGGGAGTAAGTGGAGTGGGGAGAGGGGGAGCTAGAAGGGATGATGGGAGGGGAGATGCCCGAAAGCCCCAGAGAGCAGGCACATCTAGGAGAGGGACAGAGGGTGCACATGGGGACAGAAGGGGGAGGAGGGAGAGGATAGGGAGGAACCCACACCAGGGGCATCACAGGGAGGAAGCCAAGTGTCCATGGAGGATGAGAGGCTGAGATGTCCAAACTTCTCATTTGATGAAAATATTGCCCTTGTCCAGGCCATCATGGACAATTACAGTGACCTCTTCGGGCAGGAGAAGGGCAAAGGCATTGCCAAAAGGAGAAAAACAGCATGGTTGGCGGTAGAGAATGCCGTCAACAGTGTGGCCCCGCAGAGGAGGACTGTTGAGGGCCTGAAAAAGCAGTGGAATGACTGCAAGAGGCGGGTCAAAGAAAAGATGGGGCAGGAAGCTATGCACCAGAAGGGAACAGGCAGTGGTCCATCCCTGGATATTGAGTATAACATCTGGCAGGAGATGATACGCAGGTCCCTGAGTATCACAGTAGTCCGTGGACTTTCAGGGGCTCGTGACTCAGAGGCTGCAACCACAGCACATCATGCTGGTGAGTAACATCCCACACACCAGTATTATATGTATTTGAGATATAACATCCTTTAATATCACACATTCATGTACACAATGAGGAGCATGGTGTTTGGCCTACTAACAAAAACATCTACATTATATTTGACCTTACTGCTACTTAACACATTGCAATTCATAATATGAGGTGGAATAGTGCAATACTAACATGTCTCAGAATAACACTGACACATGTTAAAGAGTTTGACATGAGAATCAGTATAGGCCCTAGCATGTATCAATGTATATTGTATGCCCACGTGGACATACAGTATATCTGACTGTACTAATCTCTCTCATCCTTTGACTCCTTCACAGAACTTCCTGTCATGAGGATACAAACATTCATGCCACCACCAGTCTTCAGGCAACCGCAAGAACAGTATTCTCCCAGGCATGAGCATGGTTGGATGGCTTCAGTTGAGGACCCAGGAGTGACCCCTGGCAAGATTCCTGGCCAGAGAAATATCCTCCCTTTGGCTTTGAGGGGGAGCCAAGACTGCCAAAAAAGGTCTATGTATTTACCCCCCCCCCCCCCCACAACACAATCTCATGGCAGTCAGGGATTTTACCCACAGACAATGTCACAGGAAGTGCCAATTGGACAGGCTGAGTGGTCACACACTGGTCATCAGTGGGGCTATCAACCAACCATGAGAGCTCCACTATCCTCATCAATTGGACGAACTCCACCATCCTCACCAATTGGACGAGCTCCACCATCCTCATCAATTGGACGAGCTCCACCATCTGCAGATGGAAATATAGCAGAATCTACAGCTGCACCTCTAGCACCATCAGATATAGCTGGTGACCCAGCAGATGTAGCTGACCCTGCACCTCAAGCACCAGCAGATGCAGGCAACCCTGCACCTCAAGCACCAGCAGATGCAGGTGACCATGCCCCTCAAGCACCAGCAGCTGCAGGTGACCCTGACCCTCAAGCACCAACAGATGCAGGTGACTTTGCCCCTCAAGCACCTAGAAGCCCTGCTGCTCAAGAGCCTGTGGATGCATGGATTGTTCATTGAGGATTATTAAGAGTAGAGAGAGAGTCGCAAACAGAGGAGTTAGTTCGGTCGCATTGTTGTTTGATTAAGCTTGTACACGTACACATATTTTTACATATTGCATGCATACATACATATACAAATACACCACACTTTTTTAATTTAATTTTTACAGTGTGATTTAGTGTGAGGATGGCAGGGAGAGGTAGGAAGGAGGGGAGGAGGGGAGAGGAGTGGCAGGGAGAGGAGTATTGGAGAGGACAGGAGGAGCAGTGGGCCCCCCATCAGGGAGTAAGTGGAGTGGGGAGAGGGAGAGCTAGAAGGGATGATTGGAGGGGAGATGCCCGAGAGTCCCAGAGAGCAGGCACATCTAGGAGAGGGACAGAGAGTGCACATGGGGACAGAAGGGGGGAGGATGGAGAGGATAGGGATTAACCCACACCAGGGACATCACAGGGAGGAAGCCAAGTGTCCATGGAGGATGAGAGGGTGAGATGTCCAAACTTCTCATTTGATGAAAATGTTGCCCTTGTCCAGGCCATCATGGATAATTACAGTGACCTCTTCGGGCAGGAGAAGGGCAAAGGCATTGCCAAAAGGAGAAAAACGGCATGGTTGGCGGTAGAGAATGCCGTCAACAGTGTAGCCCCGCAGAGGAGGACTGTTGAGGGCCTGAAAAAGCGGGGGAATGACTGCAAGAGGCGGGTTAAAGAAAAGATGGGGCAGGAAGCTATGCACCAGAAGGGAACAGGCAGTGGTCCATCCCTGGATATTGAGTCTAACATCTGGCAGGAGATGATACGCAGGTCCCTGAGTATCACAGCAGTCTGTGGACTTCCAGGGGCTCGTGACTCAGGGGCTGCAACCACAGCACATCATGCTGGTGAGTAACATCCCACACACCAGTATTATATGTATTTGAGATATAACATCCTTTAATATCACACATTCATTTACACAATGAGGAGCATGGTATTTAGCCTACTAACAAAAACATCTACAATTATATTTGACCTTACTGCTACTTAACACAATGCAATTCATAATATGAGGTGGAATAGTGCAATACTAACATGTCTCAGAATAACACAGGACACATGTTAAAGAGTTTGACATGAGAATCAGTATAGGCCATAGCATGTATCAATGTATATTGTATGCCCACGTGGACATACATCTGACTGTATCTGACTGTACTAATCCCTCTCATCCTTTGACTCCTTCACAGAACCTTCTGTCATGAGGATACAAACATCCATGCCACCACCACCAGTCTTCAGGCAACCGCAAGAACAGTATGCTCCCAGGCATGAGCATGGTTGGATGGCTTCAGTTGAGGACCCGGGAGTGACCCCTGGCAAGATTTCTGGCCATAGGAATATCCTCCCTTTGGCTTTGAGGGGGAGCCAAGACAGCCATAAAGGGTCTATGTATTTACCCCCCCCCCCGCCCACAACACAATCTCATGGCAGTCAGGGATTTTACCCACAGACAATGTCACAGGAAGTGCCAATTGGACAGGCTGAGTGGTCACACACAGGTCATCATTGCGACTATCAACCAACCATGAGAGCTCCACCATCCTCATCAATTGGACGAGCTCCACCATCCTCATCAATTGGACGAGCTCCACCATCTGCAGATGGAAATATAGCAGAATCTACAGCTGCACTTCTAGCAGATATAGCTGGTGACCCAGCAGATGTAGTTGACCCTGCACCTCAAGCACCAGCAGATGCAGGCAACCCTGCCCCTCAAGCACCAGCAGATACAGGTGACCCTGCCCCTCAAGCACCAGCAGATGCAGGTGACCCTGCCCCTCAAGCACCAGCAGATGCAGGTGACCCTGACCCTCAAGCACCAACAGATGCAGGTGACCCTGCCCCTCAAGCACCTAGAAGCCCTGCTGCTCAAGCCTGTGAGCCTGTGGATGCATGATATTCTCCCCTGGGTGAGGAATACATTGCACTCCAGAGGAGACTCATAACAAGCACCGAGAGCATACAAAGGAGGCCAAGAGAGGTTCTTCAGGAACCATGAAAGGTTGATCAGGATCCAAGAGAGGATACAGCAACGTAGTATAGAGCTACAGAGGGACATGGCAGCATTGTTAAGTGCAAGGGTTCATAACCAGTCACAGATTATGCAAATTCTGTCTGATATGCAGATGCAAATGGACAATAGATGGAGAGAACAAAATCAACTCTTAGGTGTGTTGGTTGAGCACTTTACACACCAGCAGGACACTGCCTCCAGCCTATCATCTGTGGCCAGCACACCAGCAGAAACACCAGAATCTTCTCAAACCAGGAGAACAAGGAAATCCACTACAGTCACCTCAGCTCCCTCCTCCAAAAAGCCAAAAAAGAAAAATATTCTTATAGTTAACCATAAATCTTGTCCTCTTATTTACCATATAATTGTCATCAACATCCATGTGAGGTGTGTTTTATTACACTAATATTGTTAAAAAATATAATATGACCTGTGTGGAAATGGCAATAAAGCAGGTAATATTATAATGTTTATGACATATTCTTGTACTATAACTCACATCCACAATAGTTGTTTATGAAGGGTACATATAGTAATATTCACTTCTAAGATGTAAATCAATGTATCTCACATCCAATATAAATTAACACATGGGTATATATAATACTGATGTTACTGATAGGTGTGCATTACCAGGTGTTTTAAGGATGAAGGTGAGAGGTTGTGTTGTCTGTGATTGGTTTGACACAATTGCAAAGAGGCGGCCTTCAAGCAGGTCTTAGAAATTATCATATGAGCCATCCTAGGTTTAGCTTTCAACTAAGAATACCAAGGGAACAAAGCAAGTGTTATAATTAAATTTGAAAGTTGTTTGAAATAACATGCCCTATTTGAAACAGGAAGGTTTTCTTTGGACTTGACTGTCCCTTTATATATTTTGGCATCAATGCCAAGCTGTGTTAACATTAGAATAAATTACACTCCAGTAGGTTCTAAAGAGATAAAGGTAATACAATTATGATTTCTCATTGTTCTCTCCTCCAAGTATTGTTGATTGTTTTAAGAACAAATATAAAGTAAGTAAGCAAGTATATGTCCACAATGTGATAAAGTGATGAGATCTGATTATACCTACAAGCTCAATCCATTTGATTAGTGGCTTCAAACAACAAAATCAGCTATTTCATATACACAAATAAACCTTAGAAAACCAATATCATAGTATACTGTCCCTTTAACCTTGAGATGCTGCTTAAATGTATGTGTTTGTTAAGGCTTCCAGGGAGTTACATTGGTTTTTTTAGTCAGTGGAAGGGTTGCTGCGCCTGCAATATGTGGCGAGATGAGAATGGAGTAGATTTTCTGAATTCTGCGCAGGTAAGTCCTTACGCTGTATATTGGATACCGAATTGCGTGGCTGTTCTATGTTAGTCTATGGGGATAAAAAATACGGCCGAAGGGTGAAATATACGTGCTAACTTGTATACTACGCCGTATATGTAATACCAAAACCGCGTAAAATCCGGCAGCGTAGGATTTTGCAGGCCACGCTGCGTCTTTAGTGGAGCCCTTGGTCATGAAACCTGACTTTGGTAGTGTGGGAGGACTATTAATAAGTGGATATAATAGACCAATAATTCCTTTCATTTTTTGTTTAGCTAGACATATCCTGTCTAGGCCTGATTCTGCAGTATTTGAGTATCTCCCTATTGTTTTGTGTATGATTGATTTCAGTTGAAGGTAGTGGAATCAACATTTATTATCTGTAGGGAACAATTCTAAGTCCCTCACTCTGTAGAGCAGAAGCAATCTAAAAGCGTAGCCGCCATCATATCCATCAGTTATTTTTTCTGTCATGTAATTGGCAAGAGTCCATGAGCTAGTGACGTATGGGATATACAATCCTACCAGGAGGGGCAAAGTTTCCCAAACCTCAAAATGCCTATAAATACACCCCTTACCACACCCACAATTCAGTTTTTACAAACTGTGCCTCCTATGGAGGTGGTGAAGTAAGTTTGTGCTAAAATTTCTACGTTGATATGCGCTTCTCAGCATTTTTGAAGCCCGGTTCCTCTTAGAGTACAGTGAATGTCAGAGGGATGTGAAGGGAGTATTACCTATTGAATGCAATGGTTTTCCTCACAGGAGATCTATTTCATAGGTTCTCTGTTATCGGTCGTAGAGATTCATCTCCTACCTCCATTTTCAGATCGACGATATACTCTCATGTATAACATTACCTCTACTGATAACTGTTTCAGTACTGGTTTGGCTATCTGCTATATGTGGATGGGTGTCTTTTTGGTAAGTATGCTTTTATTACTTAAGACACCTCAGCTATGGTTCGGCACTTTATGCATTAATATAAAGTTTTAAATATATGTATTGTACTTATATTTGCCATGATTCAGGTTTCAGTATATTTCCTTTTGCAGACTGTCAGTTTCATATTTGGGAAATGCATTTTTTAGGAAAACTTATTTCTTACCTGGTGTATAGTCTTTTTTCAAATTGACTGACATTTTAAATTTGCGGGCAGAATTAGGCTCGCAAGGGCGCAAAATGCCAAACTATATTGCGTCATTTTTGGCACAAGATTTTTTTGGCGCAGAGTTACATTCGATGACGCAAATTTGTAATTTCCGGCGTCTTTGTTGACGCCAAGTCCTTTCACAAGGTTGCGTCTTCAATGACGCGAGTGTGTCATTTCCGGATGTTGTTAGCGCCAAAAAAATGTCTCTGTTTGTTTGTGCGTCATACTTGGCGCCAAATATTTTCATTATTTAAACCCCATTCCTATATGCCTCTTGCCTTTTTTTCTCTTCAGAGGGCTATGTTGTTTGCATTTGTTCCCCCATTCCTGAAACTGACATATAAGGAAATTTATCATTTTGCTTTTTGTTTTTTCTCTTACATTTGCAAGATGTCTCATTCTGATCCTGTCTCAGAAGTCACTGTTGGAATCCTGCTAACTGATATCAGTTCTTCCAAAGCTAAGTACATTTGTTGTAATGCTGTGTTTTGTAATAAGTTGTCATGATAAACCTTTACATGCAGAGAATGTGTCCATCAGTACATTGCCTGCTATTGTTCTTTAAACTTCTAATGTACAAAATATACCTGTGAATTTATAACAATTTATTGCTGTTTTTATTTAAAAGGCTTTTGTCTGCCATCCCGCCTTCTAATAAATGTAAAGGTCTTTTTAAACTTCTCATAAGTTGATGAAATTTCAAATGACCGACAACATACTGAATTATCCTCCTCTGATGAGGATCTGATTCAGAAGATCCTTCCTCAGATATTGACACTGACAAATCTACTTATTTAATTAAAATTGAGTACATTCCTTCTTTGTTGATGAAGTGTTCATTATTGGATATTGAGGAGACTAGTCCTCTTGATATTAAACTAGTAAACATTTAAATTATGTTTATAAACCTCCTGTGGTTATTCCAGAGGTTTTTCCAGTTTCTTTTTTTTTTTTTTTTTTCTTTTTTTCAAAAGCTTTATTGAACATAAAATCGCTGCATACAATGCAGAATTGAAACAGTTACATATGCAACAGTGTGATAACAATGAGTCCATATACATGAAACCTGATACAATTTTTCAGCATAAATGAGTTGTGGGTATATTTATCGTTCAATGCACAAGTTTAGGTTGCATAGGTAAGTTATTTAAACTAGGTGAGAGAGAAATGAAATCAAGAGGTTTTTTCCAGTTTCTAATGCTATTTCTGATATGTTTTCTTAGGAATGGAATAGGCCTGGTACTTCTTTTATTCCTTCTTTAAGGTTTTAAAAATTGTATCCTTTGCCAGCAGTTAAGATTGGAGTTTTGGGAAAAAATCCCCAAAGATGGGTGTTAGGTGTTATTCCCAGGGGGGGGGGAGTGTCAGGTCAGGCCGAAGCCGCGGGCCCACTGTACCACCTGAAGCAGATGTAGATTATCTGATAAGGATCTCCTTAGAACAGATTCAGACCACGCAGCAATGATCCAAAGCTATTCATGTTTATTGAACAGTGCAAGCATGTCTTATAGACTTCAGTAACAGCATATGGGGTTAAGGGGATGACACGTTATGGCCACGTCATTTTACACAGTTATACACAATTAAACACAGTGTGATTCTGGAAATTCACTAGCTCATAAACAATATCTGATAGTCATAATAAACCATGCATCTGCGAAGACAACAAGGTCGCCTGACCATCTTATTGATATAACATTCTTCTGGGCGTGAGGCCAGGGACTTTCTACAAGGCTAACCGGCTAAGGACAATAACAAGCATATATTTTCTTACTAGAGAATAAACCCTTATAATAAAGTCTAATCATTACAAAATGGCTGCTAATCATCACAAGATGGCTGCCAGGAACAAGATGGCTCCAGTCAGGTTCACATTAACCCCTAACATTCCACTCTTTTATTCTAACAGGATAACATAAAAATAGACAGGCATAGAAAATTAGTAAAGCCTTATATTATGGTAACAGAACTCTATGTGAGAATACTAAAGAGAAAAATATTCACATGTCGTGATATACTTTTATAGGCTAATAGGGCACAATTTGTCACTGCACATAGGTGCGGTCTCTCCAATACCTTCCGTCTACCTTCCAGCCTCCCCAAAACTACCGGTCTATCCGCACAAAGACCCAACCAGCCCCCCATCTACCCCCAAACAACACTGCATCTTTTATTTCTCCACCTGCATTGCTAGCACCCCCAATATGTCCAACAGTTCCTTCTCCACAGTAAAGCATGACATAGTAACAGCACAACTGTCTCTAGGTGGCCTCTGATCATTTGAAGAACAGTCTTTGTCCAATTAGAGCGCTTCACCTTCCTCAGAAACTTTGCTATAATACAGTTCTCCAACAGTTCATTTGCATTAGGGGTGCTTATCCAGTGTTCTTCCGCAGGGAGATGCTGGAAATCTGATGGTTTGTTCATGGGGTAGACAAGGCAACCAGTGGATCCCCATGGCAAGCAGACACTCGAGTCATGACGGAGTCTAAGAAGCAAACAGAAACAGCACAAGATGAGTACACACCCCAATACAATCACAATTATGTCCAAATAATATACTTCACTTGCCAAAAAACAATATCATATATTTATATGCTGAAAAACAATTATCACTTAAAACTAAAACTGCTTATTAATACCACACGTACTTAAAAAAACCTGCTTATGACTTTAAAGTTGTAACAATAAGACTTCAAAATACCTCATTACAACGTCTGATTTCCCAGCAGAGAAACAGAAAGAAACATTTTTTTTTTACAGCGATACAGACACACAAGCCCATCTCATCTCGCATACCAGAAATCACTCCCCCTTTTTTCCTTTCCCTTCTCGGGAAAACATATCTTTCATAGTATAAAAAAGACATATAAAAATACCACAAGATTAACTTTTCACCAAGTTTAAAATGTATTTCAGTCAGAATCCGTGCAGAATGGCCATTTTTGCTTAGATTGGGACAAAAATTTCAAATAATACATTCTGTTTTTGGTTTAGAGTAAATCTGTAACACGTCATACAAGCCACAGTGAGAACCGACAGACCATCACACATCATGCATCACAATATACAAAATTTCCTTTTCATTACTGCAAGCAAACAAAAAGCTTTACAAACGGAGCTGCTGTAACAGTTTTTTTTCTGTTCTCTGATCTATGTGCGCTCAGTGGCGGCCCCCCTTCTTTGCCCGCTACATTCTTTAGCACAGAGATAGCTCATTAAATTTACACAGCAGTGCTTACTGACTGAAACTGTCTTTAACAGTGTTAACCCTTTTGTAGACATTACATATGTACTCTTCCCTGTGCATTATTATCTATAAGCAGATCCCATTCCTCAACACAATAATAGCAACAATAATAACATGCATAGCCACTTAATATTTTCTAAGCACAGCAAAAAATTTTAGCAGTAAAAAACAAATAAGCAAAGCAAGCATCAGATATCAAACATGAGTTTCAGGTGGGTAACAAAACTCTATTATAGGAATGGATATGGAAAACTTTAACACACGTGAGTCTCACTCACTGTGACAAAGCACTGCCAACTCGCACGGGGAACTTAACTTAAAACCTTCCGTCAAATTGCATGCTAACTCTTATCTCTTGCGCGCTTATCACAGACAGGACTTACAATACCTGTCGTAAACCAGCACAGGACTATTAACCTGGCTGGAGGGGTTATCACAACTGCCGGCAGGACTTTAACCTCCGCAAACCTGCGCCTCAACCGCAGGAACCCCTTAACCCTTTATCATATATTACCAACACCTATTACAAGACTAAATTTAGGTTCAGATTCACAGAGGGAAAGCATGGTAAAAACACTCATACACACCGACTGCGAATCCCACAAACTGACACCAGAATTGATAGGTATTATTCCCAGTGGGGGGAGTGTCAGGTCAGGCCGAAGCTGCGGGCCCACTGTACCACCTGAAGCAGATGTAGATTATCTGATAAGGATCTCCTTAGAACAGATTCAGACCACGCAGCAATGATCCAAAGCTATTCATGTTTATTGAACAGTGCAAGCATGTCTTATAGACTTCAGTAACAGCATATGGGGTTAAGGGGATGACACGTTATGGCCGCGTCATTTTACACAGTTATACACAGTTAAACACAGTGTGATTCTGGAAATTCACTAGCTCATAAACAATATCTGATAGTCATAATAAACCATGCATCTGCGAAGACAAAAAAGTTGCATGACCATCTTATTGATATAACATTCTTCTGGGCGTGAGGCCAGGGACTTTCTACAAGGCTAACCAGCTAAGGAAAATACAATAACAAGCATATATTTTCTTACTAGAGAATAAACCCTTATAATAAAGTCTAATCATTACAAAATGGATGCTAATCACAAGATGGCTGCCAGGAACAAGATGGCTCCAGTCAGGTTCACATCAACCCCTAACAATGGGTTTATCTCTACTCTTGCTAAACGTACTACTATTCCTATGGAAGATAGTATTTCTTTTAAGATCCTTTTAGATAGGAAACTTGTATCTTATCTAAGCAGAGTTTATTTATTTTCAGGTCTTTTTCTTAGGCCTGCAATGTCTTTGGCTATTGTTGCAGCTGTTTCAACCTTTTGGTTGGAAACATTAGCGCAACAAGTATCGGATCATGATTTGTCTAGCATTATTAACATGCTAATAATTTCATTTGTGATGCCTTTTTTGATATTATCAAGATTGATGTTAAATCTAGGTCTTTAGCTATTTTAGCTAGAAGAGCTTTGTGGCTTAAATCTTGGAATGCTGATATGACTTCTAAGTCGAGATTGCTATTTCTTTCCTTCCAAGGTAATAAATTATTTGGATCACAGTTGGATTCCATAATTTCAACTGTCACTGGGGGGAAGGGAATTTTTTTGCCTCAAGATTAAGATCTAAGGGTAAATCTAAAGCTTCTAACCGTTTTCGTTCTTAAATAAGGAACAGAAATCTAATTCTTCCCCAAGGAATCTGTTTCCAATTGGAAGTCTTCTTCAAATTTAAATAAATCCAAGACATTTAAGAGATTAAAGCCAGCCCCCAAGTCTGCATGAAGGTGCGGTTCTTATTCCAGCTCAGCTAGTACGGGGCAGATTAGATTTTTTCTAAGATGTTTGGATCAATTCGGTCCAAAATCATTGGATTCAGAGTATTGTCTTTCAGGGGTACAGAATAGGATTCAGAGTAAGACCGCTTGTGAGACGATCTTTTCTCTCACGCATTCCACCAAGCCCAGTAAGGCTCAGGCTTCCTGAAGTGTGTTTCAGGCCTGGAGTTATCTGGGGTAATCATGCCAGTTTCATTTCACGAACAGGGTCTGGGGTTTTATTCAAATCTATTCATTGTCCCAAGAAAGAAAATTCATTCAGATCAGTTTTGGATCTTAACATTTTGAATTGATATGTAAAAGTGCCAATTTTTCAAAATGGTGATTATAAGGTCTATTCTGCCTTTTGTTCAGCAAGGGCATTATGTGCCCACAGTAGACTTACAGGATGCATATCTTCATATTTTGATTCATCCAGATCACTATCAGTTTCTGAGGTTCTCTTTTCTTGACAAGCATTACCAATTTGTCGCTCTTCCGTTTGGCCTAGCCACAGCTCCAGGAATCTTTTCAAAGGTTCTAGGTGCCCTTCTCTCTGTAATAAGAGAACAGGTATTGTGGTGTTTCCTTATTTGGATGATATCTTGGTACTAGCTCAGTCTTTTCATTCTGCAGAATCTCACACAAATCAACTAGTGTTGTTTCTTCAAGACATGGTTGGAGGATCAATTTACCAAAAAGTTCTTTGATTCCTCAGACAAGGGTCACCTTTTTAGGTTTCCACATAGATTCAGTGTCCATGACTCTGTCTTTAACAGACAAGAGACGATTAAAATTGGTTTTAGCTTGTCGGAACCTTCAGTCTCAAGCGTTCCCTTCAGTGGCTATGTGCATGGAAGTTTTAGGTCTCATGACTGCAGCATTGGACGCGATCCCCTTTGCTAGTTTTCATATGAGACCTCTCCTGCTTTGTATGCTGAATCAATGGTGCAGGGATTATACAAAGATATCACAATTAATATCCTTAAATCCAAATGTTCAACTCTCTCTGACTTGGTGGTTAGATCACCATCGTATGATTCAGGGGGCCTCTTTTGTTCATCCATCCTGGACCGTGATCACAACAGATGCAAGTCTTTCAGGTTGGGGAGCTGTCTGGGGATCTCTGACAGCACAAGGGGTTTGGAAATCTCAAGAGGCAAGATTACCAATCAATATTTTAGAACTCCGTGCTATTTTCAGGGCTCTTCAGGCTTGGCCCCTATTGAAGAGAGAGCCGTTCATTTGTTTTCAGACAGACAATATCACAACTGTGGCATATGTCAATCATCAGGGTTGGACTCACAGTCCCCAAGCTATGAAGAAATATCTTGAATACTTGCTTGGGCGGAATCCAGCTTATCTCAGCCGTCAGACTTTACATGCGGGGGAGTGGTCGCTCCATCCAGATGTGTTTTCTCAGATTGTTCAGATATGGGGACTTCCAGAAAGAGATCTGATGGCTTCCCATCTAAACAAGAATCTTCCCAGGTACCTGTCCAGGTCCAGGGATCCTCAAGCGGAGGCAGTGGATGCATTAGCAGTTCCTTGGTGTTACCAACCTGCTTATATTTTTCCGCCTCTGGTTCTTCTTTCAAGAGTATTTTCCAAGATCATCATGGAACAATCGTTTGTGCTGCTGGTAGCTCCAGCATGGCCTCACAGGTTTTGGAATGCGGATCTTGTTTGGATGTCCAGTTGCCAACCTTGGCCACTTCCATTAAAGCCAGAACTTTTGTCTCAAGGTCCGTTTTTCCATCAGGATCTCAAATCATTAAATTTGAAGGTATGGAAATTGAACGCCTAGTGCTTAGTCATAGAGGTTTCTCTGACTCAGTAATTAATACTATGTTACAGGCTCGTAAATCTGTTTCTAGGAAGATTTATTATCGAGTTTGGAAGACCTATATTTCATGGTGTTCTTCTCATAAATTCTCCTGGCATTCTTTTAGAATTCCTAGAATTTTCCAGTTTCTTCAGGATGGTTTGGATAAAGGTTTGTCTGCAAGTTCCTTGAAATGACAGATCTCGGCTCTTTCTGTTTTATTTCACAGAAAAATTGCTAAGCTTCCTGATATCCACTGTTTCATACAGGCTTTGGTCCGTATCAAGCCTGTTATTAAATCAATCTCTCCTCCTTGGAGTCTTAATTTGGTTTTAAAGGCTTTACAGGCTCCTCCGTTTGAGCTTATGCATTCTTTGGACATTAAACTACTTTCTTGGAAAGTGTTGTTTCTTTTGGCCATCTCTTCTGCTAGAAGAGTTTCTGAATTGTCTGCCCTTTCTTGTGAATCTCCTTTTTTGATTTTTCATCAGGATAAGGCAGTTTTGCTGACTTCATTTAAATTTCTTCCTAAGGTTGTGAATTCTAACAACATTAATAGAGAAATTGTTGTCCCTTCTTTGAGTCCTAATCCTAAGAATCCTTACATTATTTGGATGTGGTTATAGCTTTGAAATATTATGTTGAAGCTACTAAAGATTTCAGGAAGACTTCTAGTCTATTTGTTATCTTTTCTGGTTCAAGGAAAGGTCAGAAGGCTTCTGCCATTTCCTTGGCATCCTGGTTAAAGCTTGTGATTCATTAGGCTTATTTGGAGTCGGGCCAGGCCCCGCCTCAGAGAATTACTGCTCATTCTACTAGATCAGTCTCCACTTCATGGGCATTTAAGAATGAAGCTTCAGTTGATCAGATTTGCAAAGCAGCGACTTGGTCTTCTTTGCATACATTTACTAAATTCTACCGTTTTGATGTATTTGCTTCTTCAGAAGCAGTTTTTGGTAGAAAAGTTCTTCAGGCAGCTGTTTCAGTTTGATTCCTCTGCTTATGATTAAGATTTTTCTTTTCATCATGAGAATAACTTATATTTTCGGTTGTAGATTAATTTTCAGCAGAAAATTGCTGTTATTATTTTATCCCTCCCTCTCTAGTGACTCTTCCGTGGAGTTCCACATCTTGGGTATTGCTATCCCATACGTCACTAGTTCATGGACTCTTGCCAATTACATGAAAGAAAACATAATTTATGTAAGAACTTACCTGATAAATTAATTTCTTTCATATTGGCAAGAGTCCATGAGGCCCACCCTTTTTATGGTGGTTATGTTTTTTTGTATAAAGCACAATTATATCCAAATTCCTTTGTTGATGCTTTTTACTCCTTTCTTTTATCACCCCACTACTTGGCTATTCGTTAAACTGAATTGTGGGTGTGGTGAGGGGTGTATTTATAGGCATTTTGAGGTTTGGGAAACTTTACCCCTCCTGGTAGGATTGTATATCCCATACGTGACTAGCTCATGGACTCTTGCCAATATGAAAGAAATGAATTTATCAGGTAAGTTCTTACATAAATTATGTTTTTTCACTTGCACGCTAGCCTGACACTCGCAAAGAGCTGAAGTTAGAATATGGCAACCGTCTTAACATGCACCCCCATAGATTTCAATGGAGCGAGAGAAGTAGAAAAAAATCTAACACCCATACTCGCATGCTAACTCTAATCGCCATAATCCCCTACTCTTATAACCCCTAAACCGCCACAAGGCCCACTGCAAAGTACCCCACTACACTATTAACCCCTAAAATGCCAGATCCCCACATCACAATTTACATGCTACACTATTAAACCCTAAACCGCCACAACCCCATCACAAAAAAAACTCTTATACTATTAAAGGGATATAAAACCAAGATTCTTCCATGATTCAGATATAACATGCGATTCTAAACAACATTCTAATTTACTTCTATTATCACTTTGTCTATTTTCTCTTGGTAATCTTTTGTTGAAAAGCAGGGACGTATGCTTAGGAGCCGGCACATTTCTGGAGCACTATATGGCAGCAGTTTGCAAGAATGTTATCCATTTGCAAGAGCACTAGATGGCAGCACTATCTCCTATCATGTACTGCTCCAGATGCCTACCTAGGTGTCTCTTCAACACAGAATATCATGGGAATGAAACAAATTTGATAATTGAAGTAAATTGGAAACTTTTTTTAAATTGTATGCTCTTTCTCAATCACAAAAGGAAATTTTTAGGTTTCATATCCCTTTAACCCCTAATCTGCAACAACCCCATCACAAACTACCCTCTACACTATTAACCCCTAAAACGCCACAACCCCATCACAAACTACCTATTAACATCTAAATCCCCTAACCAGCTAACCCCCTAACCTAACACTCCCTAAGTTACCCCCCCCCAAAAAAAAAACTAACCTTACCTGAAAAAAATAAAAACCTCTACAGTTACAGGGGGAAACATACGATTACAGAAAAAAAACACTGCAAAATAAAAAAAACTATAATACCAATAAACTACAGCAATAGCCCTTAGACTGACTTTTTGTAGGGCATTGCCTAAAGTGATTTAGCACTTTTTTATTAAAATAAATAATACCTCATTCTACAAGTAATCCCCCTATCCCCCCCAAAAAAATACCATCAAATTTATCATTTAGCTATTTTGCTGCCCAAAAAAACAAAAATAAAACAAAACCCTATTCTAAAAAAAAAAAAATAAAACCCACCCAAAAAAAATCCTATCACTAAACCCCAAAGATTGTACTCACCAAAGTTGAATCTGGCTCCTACGTGGCGGCGACGGTCCGTCTTCATCCCAGTGCTGGTTGATTAATTACAGCTCCCGCACTTCTCCTGTATCAATTCATTTGTCAATTAATTGTATAGTAAAGTATACCCCAATCATTGTGTACAAATACTTTATAATGATCTCAAATAAATATAAAAATATTAGTAGCCAATTTGTTTAAACAGATTCTGCCTCAATAACATACTTTACCACAACAAATATATTTAATTGTGTCTTCCTTGCCTGGAGGTGTTTGAATTTTAAATAAGGGCTTCTTCTGTAGGGGAATTCTACTTTACAAAATGTTTAATTATTCATACTTAAAATTGTTTCTCTTGTTTCTGCTTTAAGCAATTCATTATGTGTGTGGATGATAAACCAATATTTTTTGGCGAGTTCTTTCATTAAGCTCCACTTGTAAAATGTATCATTTTGGTTTGGCCAAGTCATTACTGTAAGGGGAAGGTTTGTCCCGAAACGTCACAAAAGATTGGAGTGAGAGTGCACTTATCAGGACTATATATATATATATATATATATATATATATATATATACATATATATGTATAAACCATTACCCAAGGTTCACTTGGGGTGGATGTTAGAGGATCGGTGGGGATGTATTACTTTATTATTTTATTACTTTATTTGCCACCTAAAGATTTACTGTCCTCTGTCTTTTATTTATTTTTATTTTTAATTTTTTTGCTAATCAGTGGGAAGCCCGCAGACTCTTCCTGTTATCGGACTGTAATTGGGTGCCCCACTTAAAGAAATAATAAACAAATGAAAATAATAAACTTTGTAATTTTGTTGTAATTTTTTAGAAGTAATTTCTTGTCAAACTAATATTTACACAGAGCATAACTTACCAAGAGTTTTACAAAAAGTATAATTGGATCCCAAAAACATTGGGAATCGGAATTAAAAATATGTTCCCAGCAGTAATCACCAGAGCAAATTATGAAATCACACAGTTTTCTCCACTTTACGTATAACTGACAGGCCCTACTTTTCACTGACACAAATGTTGACAAAATATATAAAATAAGTCCACTAATTGATTCATTTAAAGGGACACTGAACCCAAATTTTTTCTTTCAAGATTCAGGTAGAGCATGATATTTTAATCAACTTTCTAATTTACTCCTATTATCAAATTTTCTTCATTCTCTTGGTATATTTATTTGAAATTCAAGAATGTAAGTTTAGATGCCGGCTCATTTTTGGTGAACAACCTGGGTTGTCATTGCTGATTGGTGGATAAATTCATCCACCAATAAAAAAAGTGCTGTCCAGAGTTCTGAAACCCCAAAAAAGCTTAGATGCCTTCTTTTCAAATAAAGATAGCAAGAGAACAAAGAAAAACTGATAATAGAAGTAAATTAGAAAGTTGCTTAAAATTGCATGCTCTATCTGAATTGCGAAAGACTTAGGCCTAGATTTGGAGTTTGGCGGTAAAAGGGCTGTTAACGCTCCGCAGGCTTTTTTCTGGCCGCACCATAAATTTAACTCTGGTATCGAGAGTTCAAACAAATGCTGCGTTAGGCTCCAAAAAAGGAGCGTAGAGCATTTGTACCGCAAATGCAACTCTCGATACCAGAGTTGCTTACGGACGCGGCCAGCCTCAAAAACGTGCTCGTGCACGATTCTCCCATAGGAAACAATGGGACTGTTTGAGCTGAAAAAAAACCTAACACCTGCAAAAAAGCAGCGTTCAGCTCCTAACGCAGCCCCATTGTTTCCTATGGGGAAACACTTCCTACGTCTGCACCTAACACTCTAACATGTACCCCGAGTCTAAACACCCCTATCCTTACACTTATTAACCCCTAATCTGCCGCCCCCGCTATCGCTGACCCCTGCATATTATTATTAACCCCTAATCTGCCGCTCCGTAAACCGCCGCTACCTACGTTATCCCTATGTACCCCTAATCTGCTGCCCTAACATCGCCGACCCCTATATTATATTTATTAACCCCTAATCTGCCCCCCTCAACGTCGCCGACACCTGCCTACACTTATTAACCCCTAATCTGCCGAGCGGACCTGAGCGCTACTATAATAAAGTTATTAACCCCTAATCCGCCTCACTAACCCTATCATAAATAGTATTAACCCCTAATCTGCCCTCCCTAACATCGCCGACACCTACCTTCAATTATTAACCCCTAATCTGCCGAGCGGAGCTCACCGCTATTCTAATAAATGTATTAACCCCTAAAGCTAAGTCTAACCCTAACACTAACACCCCCCTAACTTAAATATAATTTACATCTAACTAAATAAATTAACTCTTATTAAATAAATGATTCCTATTTAAAGCTAAATACTTACCTGTAAAATAAATCCTAATATAGCTACAATATAAATTATAATTATATTATAGCTATTTTAGGATTAATATTTATTTTACAGGCAACTTTGTAATTATTTTAACCAGGTACAATAGCTATTAAATAGTTAAGAACTATTTAATAGTTACCTAGTTAAAATAATAACAAATTTACCTGTAAAATAAATCCTAACCTAAGATATAATTAAACCTAACACTACCCTATCAATAAAATAATTAAATAAACTACCTACAATTACCTACAATTAACCTAACACTACACTATCAATAAATTAATTAAACACAATTCCTACAAATAAATACAATTAAATAAACTAGCTAAAGTACAAAAAATAAAAAAGAACTAAGTTACAAAAAATAAAAAAATATTTACAAACATAAGAAAAATATTACAACAATTTTAAACTAATTACACCTACTCTAAGCCCCCTAATAAAATAACAAAGCCCCCCAAAATAAAAAATTCCCTACCCTATTCTAAATTAAAAAAGTTACAAGCTCTTTTACCTTACCAGCCCTGAACAGGGCCCTTTGCGGGGCATGCCCCAAGAATTTCAGCTCTTTTGCCTGTAAAAGAATAAATACAATACCCCCCCCCCAACATTACAACCCACCACCCACATACCCCTAATCTAACCCAAACCCCCCTTAAATAAACCTAACACTAATCCCCTGAAGATCTTCCTACCTTGTCTTCACCATCCAGGTATCACCGATCCGTCCTGGCTCCAACATCTTCATCCAACCCAAGCGGGGGTTGGCGATCCATCATCCGGTGCTGAAGAGGTCCAGAAGAGGCTCCAAAGTCTTCCTCCTATCCGGCAAGAAGAGGACATCCGGACCGGCAAACATCTTCTCCAAGCGGCATCTTCGATCTTCTTCCATCCGGTGCGGAGCGGGTCCATCTTGAAGCAGGCGACGCGGATCCATCCTCTTCTTCCGTTGTCTCCCGACTAATGACGGTTCCTTTAAGGGACGTCATCCAAGATGGCGTCCCTCGAATTCCGATTGGCTGATAGGATTCTATCAGCCAATCGGAATTAAGGTAGGAATTTTCTGATTGGCTGATGGAATCAGCCAATCAGAATCAAGTTCAATCCGATTGGCTGATCCAATCAGCCAATCAGATTGAGCTCGCATTCTATTGGCTGATCGGAACAGCCAATAGAATGCGAGCTCAATCTGATTGGCTGATTGGATCAGCCAATCGGATTGAACTTGATTCTGATTGGCTGATTCCATCAGCCAATCAGAAAATTCCTACCTTAATTCCGATTGGCTGATAGAATCCTATCAGCCAATCGGAATTCGAGGGACGCCATCTTGGATGACGTCCCTTAAAGGAACCGTCATTAGTCGGGAGACAACGGAAGAAGAGGATGGATCCGCGTCGCCTGCTTCAAGATGGACCCGCTCCGCACCGGATGGAAGAAGATCGAAGATGCCGCTTGGAGAAGATGTTTGCCGGTCCGGATGTCCTCTTCTTGCCGGATAGGAGGAAGACTTTGGAGCCTCTTCTGGACCTCTTCAGCACCGGATGATGGATCGCCAACCCCCGCTTGGGTTGGATGAAGATGTTGGAGCCAGGACGGATCGGTGATACCTGGATGGTGAAGACAAGGTAGGAAGATCTTCAGGGGATTAGTGTTAGGTTTATTTAAGGGGGGTTTGGGTTAGATTAGGGGTATGTGGGTGGTGGGTTGTAATGTTGGGGGGGGGGTATTGTATTTATTCTTTTACAGGCAAAAGAGCTGAAATTCTTGGGGCATGCCCCGCAAAGGGCCCTGTTCAGGGCTGGTAAGGTAAAAGAGCTTGTAACTTTTTTAATTTAGAATAGGGTAGGGAATTTTTTATTTTGGGGGGCTTTGTTATTTTATTAGGGGGCTTAGAGTAGGTGTAATTAGTTTAAAATTGTTGTAATATTTTTCTTATGTTTGTAAATATTTTTTTATTTTTTGTAACTTAGTTCTTTTTTATTTTTTGTACTTTAGCTAGTTTATTTAATTGTATTTATTTGTAGGAATTGTGTTTAATTAATTTATTGATAGTGTAGTGTTAGGTTAATTGTAGGTAATTGTAGGTAGTTTATTTAATTATTTTATTGATAGGGTAGTGTTAGGTTTAATTATATCTTAGGTTAGGATTTATTTTACAGGTAAATTTGTTATTATTTTAACTAGGTAACTATTAAATAGTTCTTAACTATTTAATAGCTATTGTACCTGGTTAAAATAATTACAAAGTTGCCTGTAAAATAAATATTAATCCTAAAATAGCTATAATATAATTATAATTTATATTGTAGCTATATTAGGATTTATTTTACAGGTAAGTATTTAGCTTTAAATAGGAATCATTTATTTAATAAGAGTTAATTTATTTCGTTAGATGTAAATTATATTTAAGTTAGGGGGGTGTTAGTGTTAGGGTTAGACTTAGCTTTAGGGGTTAATACATTTATTAGAATAGCGGTGAGCTCCGCTCGGCAGATTAGGGGTTAATAATTGAAGGTAGGTGTCGGCGATGTTAGGGAGGGCAGATTAGGGGGTTAATACTATTTATTATAGGGTTAGTGAGGCGGGTTAGGGGTTAAAAACTTTATTATAGTAGCGCTCAGGTCCGCTCGGCAGATTAGGGGTTAATAAGTGTAGGCAGGTGTCGGCGACGTTGAGGGGGGCAGATTAGGGGTTAATAAATATAATATAGGGGTCGGCGGTGTTAGGGGTAGCAGATTAGGGGTACATAGGGATAACGTAGGTGGCGGCGCTTTGCGGTCGGAAGATTAGGGGTTAATTATTTTAAGTAGCTTGCGGCGACGTTGTGGGGGGCAGGTTAGGGGTTAATAAATGTAATACAGGGGTCGGCGGGGTTAGGGGCAGCAGATTAGGGGTACATAAGTATAACGTAGGTGGCGGTCGGCAGATTAGGGGTTAAAAATTTTAATCGAGTGGCGGCGATGTGGGGGGAGCTCGGTTTAGGGGTACATAGGTAGTTTATGGGTGTTAGTGTACTTTAGGGTACAGTAGTTAAGAGCTTTATGAACCGGCGTTAGCCAGAAAGCTCTTAACTCCTGCTATTTTCAGGCGGCTGGAGTTTTGTCGTTAGAGCTCTAACGCTCACTTCAGAAACGACTCTAAATACCGGCGTTAGAAAGATCCCATTGAAAACATAGGATACGCAAATGGCGTAGGGGGATCTGCGGTATGGAAAAGTCGCGGCTGTAAAGTGAGCGTTAGACCCTTTCCTGACTGACTCCAAATACCAGCGGGCGGCCAAAACCAGCGTTAGGAGCCTCTAACGCTGGTTTTGACGGCTGCCGCCAAACTCCAAATCTAGGCCAAAATTTGGGTTCAGTGTCCCTTTAAAAAAAACAGGAGCGTCAAGCAGTCAAATTTAGTGACAGAAAATCTGTATATGTTGACAATGATTCACAACAAGGGAACCAAGGCAGCTACTTCCAGAGGTGAAATGAGACAGCTGAAAAACCTGTTTGCATTGTAGAGTACAACAAATACATGGGTGGAGTAGACCTCTCTGACCAGATAATAAAACCGTATCCTTGCAGCAAGAAAAATCTGGCATAAAATCTTGTTGTCCATATTATTCAGATGGAAGTGTTTAATTCTTACCTCTGGTATGAATCCTCTGCATTTGGCAAATTTCCTAAATTACCAAATATAGGTGATTGCAATTATTTTATTTTAAAATACACAAATTCCCCCAAAATCTTCAATGTGAGAACATAGTGAGACTAACTGCCAAACATGTCACAATTTCTATCCCCCCTACAGCCTGACCCACAAAAACACAACAAAGATTGCTCAAAAAGGGGAGTGAAGAAAGATTAATGCTTTCAATCTATGACATGCCCATCAAATCTTGGTTTATGTATAAAAAATTGCTTTGAAATATATCATACAGTTGCAAAATACTGGTAAAAATGCTGATTTGGCCATCTAAAAATTTGTGTATTTAAAAAACAAAAACAAATTTGCCATAAATACAGATAGCTGGTGGCATGAAAAACATCAAAATTAATACACGCAGTTATGCATTAGCAATCAAGCCATTAACCCTTTATTTAAACATCAAAAAAATACCTTTTCAGAACTGTGGTGCACAGCTGCATAATTGCCAACAGTCCCTGATTTCCATTGTTCCTGGAAATGTCCCTGAAAATCTCTTTTGCACAACATTAGTTGTTTGTATGTATATATACCGTATTTATTCGAGTATAACGCGCACCCCTAATTTTCGATTCAAAATCGGTATAAAATTTTGTTTCACACCAAGCATTGTAATTGACAAAAAAACTTTGTTGAACACGTGCGGCCATGATAAAAATCATTTATTGACAACGTAAACCGTGAATTTCAGCATGATCAACAACTTTGAGCTTGAATGAAGCGTCATATGCAGAACATTTTCTCTTGATACCCTGAGTTGCCACCTAACGGGTACCAGTATATCAATTAAAGTATGAAGAACACTGAATTACGGTATGCAAAACACTGAATTGTACAAAAGCAATGCTTACCGTAACGTGTGGGCGAGGAAATGAAGCGGCGACCATACAGCGGATAATAAGAATTCTCACCCCCAGTTCGGGACGCCCACTGTACGCGACGAGGGGACGTTTTTTTTTTCTTCGCCCTCGCGTACAGTGAGCGGCTGCAGCCCGGAAAAGGCGCAGTGCGAACTCACAATTCGCCTGCGCTCTCAATGGACCTGCCACCACTGCCACCCCAGCCCTCGTTTATGACGCGCACCCAAACTTTGATTTCTTTGTTTGGTAGAAAATTTTGCGCGTTATACTCGAATAAATACGGTATATATATATATATATATATATATATATACACACACACACACACATACATATATACAGATAGATTATAAATATATATAGTGTATTATTTAAATATAATTCATTCCTGGAAGATAAACAAGGGGCGCCAACATAGTGTGAATCGTTCAAACAACAAATATAAAAGTGATGTGCAAAAAACTACTCACAAGGAAAGTGGCACCTTAAATGAATAAGGTGCGATAAAGCAGGCTGACATTCAAATTCCAGCAGTCAGTACGCTGGAGGTCTCACCCAGAGGACCTGTGGAATCCAGATAGGCGTCTAGAAAGTAGCACCCACGTTTTTCAGGGCCAATGGCCGGACCAGGTGAGCTGCAAGCTGATAGGTGTTCTCCTGCTGCACTCACGCCACCGAGACTTTTCTCCAAAAACGACAGTGTCAGTGTATGAAAGGTTCCGTGGTAAAAGTCCTGTTTCAAAAACAAGTGGATCGTGGAAAGAAGCAAAAATACCGGGTCGTGGTATAAAACAAACAGTATTTATTTTGCAACGCGTTTCTCAGTCTATTCCAGACCGTTTCATCAGTCATTGCCTGATGAAACGGTCTGGAATAGACTGAGAAACGCGTTGCAAAATAAATACTGTTTGTTTTATACCACGACCCGGTATTTTTGCTTCTTTCCACGATCCACTTGTTTTTGAAACAGGACTTTTACCACGGAACCTTTCATACACTGACACTGTCGTTTTTGGAGAAAAGTCTCGGTGGCGTGAGTGCAGCAGGAGAACACCTATCAGCTTGCAGCTCACCTGGTCCGGCCATTGGCCCTGAAAAACGTGGGTGCTACTTTCTAGACGCCTATCTGGATTCCACAGGTCCTCTGGGTGAGACCTCCAGCGTACTGACTGCTGGAATTTGAATGTCAGCCTGCTTTATCGCACCTTATTCATTTAAGGTGCCACTTTCCTTGTGAGTAGTTTTTTGCACATCACTTTTATATTTGTTGTTTGAACGATTCACACTATGTTGGCGCCCCTTGTTTATCTTCCATTCTAGACACCCTGACCCATCGCACCGCGGGACACAAGAGGAGCACGCCAAACACCTGAACACATCACTGTTCACATATTAGGATTGGACACTTATTTTTTACATCACAGCAATTTTTGGGACATTGATAAGTACTTTTTTTATATATTTTACTAATCGCCACAAATATCATTGTTTATCTGTGATATCTGATTATTTCAATGTATCACTAATATTATACACAAATTGTCCTGAGCACTTGTTTTACACACAATTTATTTTCGTCATTATTATAATTTTTTACACATACCAAACACTGTGCTGTTTATAAAAAAATATTTTTTTTTTTTTTTTTTTTTTTTTTTTTTTTTTTTAATTTATGCATACGGGTACAAACCCAATCATAAAGTGGTAGGTCCCACTTTGATAACCTGTGTTCCAAGCGCATCCTCTTAAGTTTTTTCCTCCTCAGGAATTTCTTTTTATAATTCATTCCTAATGGAATATTGTTATTATTATTGAATGGGTTCACATATTATTTGTCTTTCTAATTTTGATGCTGTGTTGTAAAAATAACCATTTGCCCAGAATGTGTTGCAGAGACTGGGTAGGTGTAAGAGCTTGGTGCTGTAATCTGTATAATAAACTATGGATAAGTCTAAATTATACTATTAGTATCAAATGGGTGTGTTTTGATTGCAGAACTGAGTGGGTGGAGCAGTTGAACAGTAGGTCGTCAATACTCCAGTAACCCGCTTGCTTGCTCTGCTGCAAAGTGTCCCTGGAATTTTTTTTAAAATGTTGGCAACTATGCAGCTGCAATTAGAGACCTTCTATGACCATTTGCCCAAACATTTCTAAAAATCCCCGTTCAGAACTGTGATTCACAGCTGCAATTAGCAGCCTTCTAATTACCAAAAACAATGACAAGCCCATTCTTGTCTGTTATTTCTAAATGAAGGGACCATAAAACATTTTTTTAAATCATTTGAATTATCACTGCACAAGTTGTGTGTAAATAATTTTAGTGAAGAACCCAAACCTTGTAAAAGAGTTTTGTGGGGGGTTTTATGACCGTTTTTGGCACAGATCTGACTGCAAACTGGTCTCATTAAATATAACAAAATGGGCCTAGATCAATACCTTGAGTTTTCTACTTTTAAAATATATATTGTTTTCAGGTTAATTTTGGTGGATCAAGTATGAGAATTCCTTCCGTTATGCCATTCAAAATGGGCCCTGGATGCCATTACATGCCTAAAACTCCTCTTTCAGAAGTGTGGTGCGCAGGTGCAATAAGCAGCTTCTTCTGATCACCAAAAGCAATGATAAACCCATGAATGTCTGCCAATGAGATCCCAGAGAAGCTTATAAAAACCATTTGTCTTATGACTGCATAAATTGTTTAAATAATTTCAGTGAGAAATCCAATGTTTGTGAAAAAGATTAAAACAAATTATTTGTATTTTGCATACACCCGATGGCCAAATGGTGTAATTAAATATACCAAAAACGGGCCTAGGCCAATAAAAAAAAAGAAAAAGCTTTATATTTGTTTAAATGGAGTGATAAGTAAGGTTGCCACCTCAGCCATGTTTTTTCCTGAACACTTATGAGTTACACATGCTGCAAGGTGTGCTGGAAGGAACATGTATTGTGTTTCTGGACAGCACTACTCATATTCCTCCCTGCACACCCTGCAGCATGTGTAACTTATAAGTGTTCTGTATTTTAAGGGACGGGTGGCAACCCTATGATAAGTGTAAAATTCTATTAATAATGAAACTGCATTTTAGGAACACAAAATTGCATTGTAGCATTAGGAGTGTAGCAAGGAGATGAAGCAAGTGCATATTGCGCACACTTGAGCAGCAAAAAAATGGAAAAGGCCAATTCTTCAGAAACAGATTATGTTAACCTACAACTTCTGGAAAAGGATAAAGAGTCTGACTTGCAAGTGCAGCAACAAACAAAAGAGAACAGTGTACCTCTAAAAGAAAAAAAAAAAGCAGGACCTAGTGCTAAACGTGTAGTATTAAATTCTAGAAGTGAAAAACTGAAGCTTAAAGGGATACTGTACACTAGTTTTTTCTTTGCATAAATGTTTTGTAGATGATACATTTATATAGCCCATCTGGGAGTGTTTTTGTAACGATGTATAGTTTTGATTATTTTTTAATAACATTGTGCTGATTTTCAGACTCCTAACCAAGCCCAAACTATCAGATGTAGACACAAATCTTCAGACTCCTGCTGCTTGTTTGAGTAATATGTAATTTCATTTGCAGGAAAGGAAGAAGGGTCTGCTCTTCCAGCTTTCTCAGCCCCTTTTAGTGGGTATCCCAGCCGAACCTCATCAACAGTACTTAACTGGGAGCTTCTAAGTACGTTTTTTTAAGGTTTTATACTGGATTTTTTAATCAGTATCTGTGCATATTCTTTATAGTAGGGTCTATTACAAGCAGTTATATGAAAATTGGTGTGCACTGTCCCTTTAAAAACAACCCCATTTAAAAATATTTGGTGGCCAAATAGAGGCTTCATTTTCAGTGTGGTGTGCAATTGGTGCATGGATATTTTGGGAAGCCTTTTGAGATTAAATGAGTATGGAATCCCATTTTTTTATTTTATGATTCCGATAGAGCACTGTTTTTCAAACCTGTCCTCAGGCTTCCCCAACAGGCCAGGTTTTCAGGATTACCTTGTGTCACAAATATCTCAGGATTCAGCTGCTAAGGAGTTAACTTTGTGTAGCTTGCACTCAAAACAGTTATTTGTTTTCAAGAAGAATTGTGTTTGTATTTGTATTTTCTTTGAAGTGCCAGAAGCCCCCTGATTAGCCCACTAAATGTTATTGTGTATGCACCGAGTCATAAAACCACTCGAGCTCTTCATCCCAGAGATACACAGGATACAGTTTATGGCTTCAGCTGTCAATAGAATGCCTGATGCAAAACAGGCCCTTCATTACAAAAACTGACCATTTCACTGACAGGACATTGGTATATTATGTACATATGTGGGTTAAAGCTGTTATAACCTAAAGGAAGGTAAATATGACAACCTATGGCATATTTGATATCAAACCGATTCTCCCAATAAAACTAAAAGGTTCTAAATATGTAAATATAGAAATTTCTTACCTAGCTGGAATGATAATGGATTGTATAAATTCAGGCAAGAAATTAGTCTATTGAAGGTTGTAAAGACAGGGGGGTTTCTTAGCCCGCCCAGGAGGGTGTGGTTAAGCAACCTGATCTCTGAAAAGTAGGGTTTAAGAATCTTATTTTTTAACAATAAGATTGTCATTCTTACAAGGGGAGCTGCTGTACAGAGTAAGGAGCTATCTTCTTCTGCCATTCCCCTGGCGCAGATCTTGAATCTAGTAAAGTATTCAATTCTGTTTTTCTCCTTTTTATTTTAAAACACTGTTTTGCGTGTGTAATTTTATTTGTAACAACTTTTTATTAATAATGCATTGTGCATAATATTTTTGGCATAATAAATAATTCCTTTATTAAGTTTGGCCTTTGTCTAATAATTGAACCACGTTACTGAAAGAGACTGGAATATTAGAACTGTATAATTTAGATTATGTTCTACTAAATTGTATTTCTAGAGTTAATGTGTAAAGTCTGGGGTTTTTCCTTAAGATTTTCCCTTTAATAAATCCCTTTAAAGTGGTGGCAGCAATTGAGCTATAGGATTTATAGTTTATTGTGGGTGGCATTGAAAAGGGAGTGTTGGGCATTTCTCTTACGTCTAGTACAGATTAAGGGAGTGCGAATTAACTCTTGCACCCACTAAACTGAATCACAAACTTGCTTGGTGTGGCTAGATTGTGACCTATAGGTGACAGAAAAGGGGGCTGAAAACCCTTTCTGTGCCAAATAAGTGACTGGCGCAGGGTTGGATAACCTTGGTTCGTCACAAATTGGTATGCAGCGGTGTAGATAATTTTTTTTATTATTAGATTTTAATGCTTGAGGATTTGCTAGTGTGAAAATCCCGGTACTAAAAGAAATTGATTCCTACAATTTCCAAAGGCTAAAACTCAGTGCATTATATAGTCACACATTGCAAACAGTCCCCTTCCATATTCTCTGTTTTTCTTTTCTATTTTATTTTTGCTATGGAGGCATACGAGCAGCGATCTAGAGAGGCACTTATACTCCTATGCCAGGAGCGGGATATTCCAATACGTTCAAAGAACAAAGATTTACTAATTCAAGCTCTTGTTGAATATGATAACAGCCAAATCACACCAGTTGAAGTCTCAGGAGAGATGTCTGCAGCTGTGGGCGGTGATTCATCAGGATCTGGGGATCCATTGGACTGTTATTTGCAAACTGTTCTTAAACATATGGGCTCAGTGGATGCAAGTTTGCGCATGGAACTGATTACAAAGTTTTATGAAAGACAGGCTGCTGAATGACAGGCGTCTCTGGCAGCTGAGAGACAGGCTGCTGAAAGACAGGCTGATGAATGACAGGCGGAGAGAGAGTATCAGCTACAGCTTGCACGGTTGGAGAGAGGGATGGTCTCACCTGTTGTTAGTGAACCTAGAGACCCCCCTGCTCCCAGAGTGCGTGCAGAGAATTTTCCAACCCTGGAGAAAGATGGAGATGTGGATGTATTCCTGCATAGCTTTGAGAAAGTTTGCAGACAGTTCCAGTTGCCAAGGGAGCAGTGGGCCAAGTACCTTACCCCTGGCCTGAAAGGTCCTGCACTGGAGGCGTTTGCTGAACTACCCCCAGAGTTTGATCAGGACTATGATTCCATTAAAGCTGCACTGCAGAGGAGATACAATCTTACTCCTGAAGTTTACCGAAAGAAATTCCGTTCTCTGCAGAAAGGTTTGTCAGAGAGCTATATTACAGCTGTTGGGAACTTGATGACAGCCTTTAAACAGTGGGTCAGAGGATTAAAAGTTGCCACAATGGAGGAGCTGGAAGATTTGATGGTGAAGGAGCAATTTATGCAGCTGTGCCCAGCCGGAGTTCAAGAATGGGTTTTAGATCGGAAGCCCATAACAGCATTGGAAGCTGGCGAGCTGGCTGATTTTTACACAGCTAACAGGTCTCCAGATAATGGGAGGAAATCCTTTTCTAAGGGGGGATCCACCTGTAAAGGAGCTGCTGCACGACCCCCCTTCACAAAACCTGCTGTGCCTTTATCCAGTGTTTCTGCTCCCTCTGGGAAAGGAGGGGCGAGTGTTGCATCTGGGCAGGGGGATACCCGCAGATGTTTTGTTTGCAACAAAGTGGGCCACATCAGCTCCACTTGCCCAGAGAGGATTAACTTGGGGCAATCAGCTGGAGGGAGTAATCCCTCAGAAGTACCAGCATCTGTTTTGTTTGTTACCTGTCCAGAGGAAAACAACCATGAGAACTTGCAACCTGTGACTGTTGGAGATAAGGTAACCCTAGGGCTAAGGGACACAGGTGCAGAAGTGACTATGGTGCATCCAAAGCTAGTGAACTCTGAGAACATTATCCCTGGAAAGACTCTAGCAGTTAAAGGGATTGGGGGAATGAAACTTGCAGTGCCTATGGCATGTGTATATCTTGATTGGGGAGTGGGGAGAGGTTTAAGAAATGTGGGGGTATCTGAAAATATTCCTAATGATGTTTTACTGGCTACTGATTTGGGTAGATTGTTATCTCTTTATGTGCCTGACAATGCTACATGTGACCTAGTGACATTAGTGGCAGACCCTTATGTGGAAAGGGCTGTGTGTAAAAATGCTCAGAGACATTATGACCAGGAGGGAGGACAGAGTGCATGTGTGCGCAGGGCTGTGCCTGAACTGGGGGTGTCTGTGCTGAGAGGTGAATCTGTAAGAGAAGAGACTGACTGGGGAGAACGAGAGACAGGCGGTGTGTGTCTTCCTGTACTTAAACCAGCAGTATCGGCAGAATTACCGTTAGCTGTACATGGTGAGACTGATGGGGGGAGAAAGGCAGATAGACTGTGTGGGTCTGTCTGTGCCGGAACCAAGTTTAGCTGTACAGGAAGAACTTGTCTGTGAGAGAAGGCAGATGAGGGGTGCGTGTCTGTCTGTTATTGAATCAGTGGATTCTATATAAGGAGGTGAGATTGACGGGGGAGAGAATGACTGGGTGACTGGGCCGCTGGATGATGTGTGCCAGTCTCTGCCAGGGACAATTCCATACCCTGTGAAAAGACACAATAGTTGTGATAAATGGCAGAATGGAGTTTCTACACTTTTTTTGCAGGTGGAACAAAGGAAAATAGTCCTTGCAATTAAATGTGTTTGTGAAACATCTTGGCAGTAGTACACTAATAGCATGTGGAGTCTGTTTATCAATGTTGGTGTCTGTATGTCTATCAATTTATGGTCAGCAGGCCAGATTCTCTGTAGAATGCTGACCTGTGCAAAATAATATATTTGTTGCAGATTCAGCCTTACCAGTTTCACCCCAAAGTGCAAGGTGACCTGTTTTGTTTTCATTGCTACTGTGCCCTCATGCCTCTTGCTTCCTCTACCAGTGTTACTTGCTAAACATTGTTAATGGTAAAAGAAAATTACACTCAGACGCCTTGTGACCATAATTTTACTTTAAATCATATTATCATTGTTTTTTTACTGCAGAGTAAGTGCACACACAAACCTTATCAAGATCATATAAGATGTTTACATTACAGAGCTTTACACATCCTGAGAGCCAGGGAGTAACATCTACTAAAATATTACTAAGGCTCTTAGCTTTTTATTCATGTTAATCTATATGCAAATGCCCCTTCATGTGTTCTAAAAGTGTGTCTGGCTTCTTAGTATTCGGTATCAGTTGAATCCTAAATTACAAATAAAATTTTTCCCCTGCCATGAAAAAAATGTAACCATGGGTGTCCATCCTCAGACACAAAGGCAACCATTCAGCCCTTCATTGGTTTTAATTTGCTTTCTTTAACCAGAGTGTATAGATTGTATACATATAAATACAGTGTGTCTATAAACAATATTAATTGTGAGGGGGGGGGTGGAAGTCTTGGTGATTCCTCACACTTTTTTGTAGGACTTGACACCTGGCAAGAATGAATAAAAGTTGTTGCTTAAAGGGACAGTCTAGTCAAAATTAAAGGGACAGTCTACCATAGAATTTGTATTGTTTTAAAAGATAGCTAATCCCTTTATTACCCATTTCCCAGTTTTGCATAACCAACACAGATATATTAATATACTTTTTTACCTCTGTGATTACCTTGTATCTAGGAACCTTCTTCCAGCCCCCTGATCACATGACTGTGACTCTTTATTATCTATTGTCTTGCATTTAACATTGTAATGTGCTAAATCTTAAACAACCCCCTGTGCCTGAACACAGTGTTATCTATATGGCCCATGTGTACTTTCTGTCTCTTTGTGTTGAAAAGAGATTTAAAAAGCATGTGATAAGAAGCAGCTCTCAAAGGCTTAGAAATTAGCATATCAGCCTACCTATGTTTAGTTTAAACTAAGAATACCAAGAGAAAAAAGCAAATTTTATGATAAAAGTAAATTGGAAAGTTGATTAAAATTAAAAATCCTATCTGAATAATGAAAGTTTAATTTATACTAGACTGTCCCTTTAAACTTTCATTATTCAGATAGGACTTGTAATTTTAATCAACTTTCCAATTTACTTTTATCATCAAATTTGCTTTTTTCTCTTGGTATTCTTAGTTGAAACTAAACCTAGACAGACTCATATGCTAATTTCTAAGCCTTTGAGGGCTGCCTCTTATCACATGCTTTTTAAATTGTTTTTCAACAAAAAGAGACTGAACGTACACATGGGCCATATAGATAACACTGTGTTCAGGCACAGAAAGTTATTTAAGATTTAGCCCATCACAATGCTAACTGCAAGACAATAGATAATAAACAGTCACAGTCATGTGATCAGGGGGCTGGAAGAAGGTTCCTAGATACAAGGTAATCACAGAGGTAAAAAGTATATTAATATATCTGTGTTGGTTATGCAAAACTGGGGAATGGGTAATAAAGGGATTATCTATCTTTTAAAATGATTAAAATTCTATTGTAGACTGTCCCTTTAAGTCTCTTTTATGTTTTTCAACTGACCATTTCTTTTAGATGCAAACAAGGACTATCATAATATAACACATGTTGAGGCAAATGCCCAGCGGGTTGTGTAAAATGCATTGCTTATGATGATGATGTTACTGTATTTATGTCACATGTAAATGTTTATTTGAGCACTATGAAACCATTGTCAGAGTTTCAAAGTCTCAAATTTGTCTGGTCAAATATGGAAGGTACCCTTTGGCAAATGCATTTCTGTTGAGGTTTGAAGGGACTGAACTAAAAATATAATTTATGCTTACCTGATAAATTCATTTCTCCTGTAGTGTAGTCAGTCCACGGGTCATCCATTACTTATGGGATTATAACTCCTCCCTAACAGGAAGTGCAAGAGGATCACCCAAGCAGAGCTGCTATATAGCTCCTCCCCTCTACGTCATATCCAGTCATTCGACCGAAACCATACGAGAAAGGAGAAACTATAGGGTGCAGTGGTGACTGGAGTTTAATTAAAATTTAGACCTGCCGTAAAAACAGGGCGGGCCGTGGACTGACTACACTACAAGAGAAATGAATTTATCAGGTAAGCATAAATTATATTTTCTCCTGTTAAGTGTAGTCAGTCCACGGGTCATCCATTACGTATGGGATACCAATACCAAAGCTAAAAGTACACGGATGACGGGAGGGACAGGCAGGATCTTTACACGGAAGGAACCACTGCCTGTAGAACCTTTCTCCCAAAAACAGCCTCCGAAGAAGAAAAAGTGTCAAATTTGTAAAATTTTGAAAAAGTGTGAAGTGAAGACCAAGTTGCAGCCTTGCAAATCTGTTCAACAGAGGCCTCATTCTTAAAGGCCCAAGTGGAAGCCACAGCTCTAGTAGAATGAGCTGTAATCCTTTCAGGAGGCTGCTGTCCAGCAGTCTCATAGGCTAAACGTATTATGCTACGAAGCCAAAAAGAGAGAGAGGTAGCCGAAGCTTTTTGACCTCTCCTCTGTCCAGAATAAACGACAAACAGGGAAGAAGTTTGACGAAAATCTTTAGTTGCCTGCAAATAAAATTTCAGGGCACGGACGACGTCCAGATTGTGCAAAAGTCGTTCCTTCTTTGAAGAAGGGTTAGGGCACAATGATGGAACAACAATCTCTTGATTGATATTCTTGTTAGTGACTACCTTAGGTTTAGTACGCAGAACTACCTTGTCTGAATGAAAAATCAGATAAGGAGAATCACAATGTAAGGCCGATAACTCAGAGACTCTTCGAGCCGAGGAAATAGCCATTAAAAAAGAACTTTCCAAGATAACAGCTTGATATCGATGGAATGAAGGGGTTCAAACGGAACACCTTGCAGAACGTTAAGAACTAAGTTTAAGCTCCACGGCGGAGCAACAGTCTTAAACACAGGCTTAATCCTAGCCAAAGCCTGACAAAAAGCCTGAACGTCTGGAACTTCTGCCAGACGTTTGTGTAAAAGGATAGACAGAGCTGAAATCTGTCCCTTTAACGAACTAGCAGATAAACCCTTTTCTAAACCCTCTTGTAGAAAAGACAATATCCTAGGAATCCTAACCTTACTCCATGAGTAACTCTTGGATTCGCACCAATATAAGTATTTACGCCATATTTTATGGTAAATTTTCCTGGTAACAGGTTTCCTAGCCTGTATTAAGGTATCAATCACTGACTCCGAGAATCCACGCTTTGATAGAATCAAGCGTTCAATCTCCATGCAGTCAGCCTCAGAGAAATTAGATTTGGATGTTTTAAAGGACCCTGAATCAGAAGGTCCTGTCTCAGAGGCAGAGACCATGGTGGACAGGACGACATATCCACTAGATCTGCATACCAGGTCCTGCGTGGCCACGCAGGCGCTATTAGAATCACCGATGCTCTCTCCTGTTTGATCCTGGCAATCAATCGAGGAAGCATCGGGAAAGGTGGAAACACATAAGCCATGTTGAAGACCCAAGGTGCTGTCAGAGCATCTATCAGCACCGCTCCCGGGTCCCTGGACCTGGATCCGTAACAAGGAAGCTTGGCGTTCTGGCGAGACGCCATGAGATCCAGATCTGGTTTGCCCCAATGATGAAGCAGTTGGGCAAACACCTCCGGATGAAGTTCCCACTCCCCCGGATGAAAGGTCTGGCGACTTAGAAAATCCGCCTCCCAGTTCTCCACGCCTGGGATGTGGATCGCTGACAGGTGGCAAGAGTGAGACTCTGCCCAGCGAATTATCTTTGAGACTTCCATCATCACTAGGGAACTCCTTGTTCCTCCTTGATGGTTGATGTAAGCCACAGTCGTGATGTTGTCCGACTGAAACCTGATGAACCTCAGAGTTGCTAACTGAGGCCAAGCTAAAAGAGCATTGAAAATTGCTCTTAATTCCAGAATGTTTATTGGAAGGAGTCTCTCCTCCTGAGTCCATGATCCCTGAGCCTTCAGGGAATTCCAGACTGCGCCCCAACCTAGAAGGCTGGCGTCTGTTGTTACAATCGTCCAATCTGGCCTGCGGAAGGGCATCCCCTTGGACAGATGTGGCCGAGAAAGCCACCATAGAAGAGAATCTCTGGTCTCTTGATCCAGATTTAGCAGAGGGGACAAATCTGAGTAATCCCCATTCCACTGACTTAGCATGCACAATTGCAGCGGTCTGAGATGCAGGCGCGCAAATGGTACTATGTCCATTGCCGCTACCATTAAGCCGATTACCTCCATGCACTGAGCCACTGACGGGTGTTGAATGGAATGAAGGACACGGCAAGCATTTAGAAGTTTTGATAACCTGTCCTCCGTCAGGTAAATTTTAATTTCTACAGAATCTATAAGAGTCCCTAGAAAGGGAACTCTCGTGAGTGGCAATAGAGAACTCTTTTCTACGTTCACCTTCCACCCATGCGACCTTAGAAATGCCAGAACTAACTCTGTATGAGACTTGGCAGTTTGGAAACTTGACGCTTGTATCAGAATGTCATCTAGGTACGGAGCTACCGCTATGCCTCGCGGTCTTAGTACCGCCAGAAGAGAGCCCAGAACCTTTGTAAAGATTCTTGGAGCCGTAGCTAACCCGAAGGGAAGAGCTACAAACTGGTAATGCCTGTTTAGGAAGGCAAATCTTAGATACCGGTAATGATCCTTGTGAATCGGTATGTGAAGGTAGGCATCCTTTAAATCCACTGTGGTCATGTACTGACCCTCTTGGATCATGGGTAAGATGGTTCGAATAGTTTCCATTTTGAACGATGGAACTCTTAGGAATTTGTTTAGGATCTTTAAGTCCAAGATTGGTCTGAAGGTTCCCTCTTTTTTGGGAACCACAAACAGATTTGAATAGAATCCTTGCCCGTGTTCCGACCGCGGAACTGGGTGGATCACTCCCATTAGTAAGAGGTCTTATACACAGCGTAGAAACGCCTCTTTCTTTATCTGGTTTGCTGATAACCTTGAAAGATGAAATCTCCCTTGTGGAGGAGAAGCTTTGAAGTCCAGAAGATATCCCTGAGATATGATTTCCAACGCCCAGGGATCCTGGACATCTCTTGCCCAAGCCTGGGCAAAGAGAGAAAGTCTGCCCCCCACTATATCCGTTTCCGGATCGGGGGCCCTCACTTCATGCTGTCTTAGGGGCAGGTTTTCTGGCCTGCTTGCCCTTGTTCCAGGACTGGTTAGGTTTCCAGCCCTGTCTGTAGCGAGCAACAGTTCCTTCCTGTCTTGGAGCGGAGAAAGTTGATGCTGCTCCTGCCTTGAAATTACGAAAGGCACGAAAATTAGACTGTTTAGCCTTTGGTTTGGCCCTGTCTTGAGGCAGGGCATGGCCCTTACCTCCAGTAATGTCAGCGATAATTTCTTTCAAGCCGGGCCCAAATAATGTCTGCCCTTTGAAAGGAATATTAAGCAATTTAGATTTAGAAGTCACATCAGCTGACCAGGATTTAAGCCACAGCGCTCTGCGCGCTTGAATGGCGAATCCGGAGTTCTTAGCCGTAAGTTTGGTTAAGTGTACTACGGCATCAGAAATAAATGAATTAGCTAGCTTAAGGGCTTTAAGCTTGTTCATAATCTCATCCAATGGAGCTGTGCTAAGGGTCTCTTCCAGAGACTCAAACCAGAATGCCGCCGCAGCAGTGACAGGCGCGATGCATGCAAGGGGTTGTAATATAAAACCTTGCTGAACAAACATTTTCTTAAGGTAACCCTCTAACTTTTTATCCATTGGATCTGAAAAAGCACAGCTATCCTCCACCGGGATAGTGGTGCGCTTAGCCAGAGTAGAAACTGCTCCCTCCACCTTAGGGATCGTCTGCCATAGATCCCGTGTGGTGGCGTCTATTGGAAACATTTTTCTAAATATAGGAGGGGGTGAAAAGGGCACACCGGGTCTATCCCACTCCTTGTTAACAATTTCTGTAAGCCTTTTAGGTATAGGAAAAACGTCAGTACACGCCGGTACCGCAAAATATTTATCCAGCCTACATACTTTCTCTGGAATTGCAACCGTGTTACAATCATTCAGAGCCGCTAATACCTCCCCTAGTAATACACGGAGGTTCTCAAGCTTAAATTTAAAATTTGAAATCTCTGAATCCAGTTTACTTGGATCAGATCCGTCACCCACAGAATGAAGCTCTCCTTCCTCATGTTCTGCAAATTGTGACGCAGTATCAGACATGGCTCTACTATTATCAGCGCACTTTGTTCTTACCCCAGAGTGATCGCGTTTACCTCTTAATTCTGGCAATTTAGATAGTACTTCAGTCATAACATTAGCCATGTCTTGCAAAGTGATTTGTATGGGCCGCCCTGATGTACTTGGCGCCACAATATCACGCACCTCCTGAGCGGGAGGCGAAGGTACTGACACGTGAGGAGAGTTAGTCGGCATAACTTTCCCCTTGTTGTCTGGTGATATTTTTTTAACATATAAAGTTTGACTTTTATTCAAAGTAACATCTATACATTGAGTGCACAAATTTCTATTGGGCTCCACATTGGCCTTTAAACATAGTGAACAAACAGATTCATCTGTGTCAGACATGTTTAAACAGACTAGCAATAACACTAGCAAGCTTGGAAAAAACTTTTAAATAAATTTACAAGCTATATAAAAAACGCTACTGCGCCTTTAAGAAACATAAAAATGTGACACAGTTGAATTAACAATGAACCAAATATGTTAAAACAACCAAATTTTAACAGAAAATGTATAAAGTTAGCAGAGGATTGCACCCACCAGCAAAAGGATGATTAACCCCTTAATACCCAAAACGGATAACAGTTGAAATAATAAACGTTTTTATCACAATCAAACACACTGTCACAGGTCTGCTGTGACTGATTACCTCCCTCAAAACTAGTTTTGGAGACCCCTGGGCTCTGTAGAGACGTCCTGGATCATGGAGGAAGAAATAGGAAGACTGTGACTAAATTTTTACTGCGCAATAAAGCGCTAAAATAGGCCCCTCTCACTCATATTACAACAGTGGGAAAGCTCAGTAAACTGTTTTTATGCAGAAAAAAAACGACAGCCATGTGGTAAAAATCATGCCCATAAAGTTTTATCACAAAGTACCTCAGAAAAAACGATTAACATGCCAGTAAACGTTTTAAAATTGAAAATTATGAAGTGTTATTAATAAGCCTGCTGCTAGTCGCTTTCACTGCAGTGCAGGCTCAAATATTACTTTAATATTGACAGTATTTTCTTAGTGAAATTCCATTCCCCAGAAATACCTCAGAGTATACATACATACATATCAGCCTGATACCAGTCGCTACTACTGCATTTAAGGCTGCACTTACATTACATCGGTATTAGCAGTATTTTCTCAGTCAATTCCATTCCTTAGAAAATAATTTACTGCACATACCTCCTTGCAGGTGGGCTCTGCATGCTATCCCCTGTTCTGAAGTTACCTCACTCCTCAGAATGGCCGAGAACAGCAAGTGGATCTTAGTTACGACCGCTAAGATCATAGAAAACTCAGGCAGATTCTTCTTCTAATGCTGCCTGAGAACAAACAACACACTCCGGTGCCGTTTAAAATAACAAACTTTTGATTGAAGAAATAAAATCTAAGTTTAACACACCACAGTCCTCTCACACGTCCTATCTTTAGTTAGGTTCAAGAGAATGACTGGATATGACGTAGAGGGGAGGAGCTATATAGCAGCTCTGCTTGGGTGATCCTCTTGCACTTCCTGTTAGGGAGGAGTTATAATCCCATAAGTAATGGATGACCCGTGGACTGACTACACTTAACAGGAGAAAACAATTCCCCAAAATGTTCTACCGGATTATATTTCCATCTCCTTCAACCAAGGATAACAAGATACAAGATACTGAAGCACATTTATAATAGTTTATAATACACGTGTATGCTCTGTGTGAATCATTAAATAAACATTTTGGGTTATATAGCCCTTTAAAGGAGCATGTAATTTTAAGACACTTTTGAATTCACTTCTATTTTCAAATGTGTTTCGTTCTCTTGGCATCCCTTGTTGAAAAAGAATATGCACATATCCTACACTAGTAGGAGCTAGATTGGTGCCTGCACACAATTTTTCTCTTGTGATTGGCTAACTAGATGTGTTCATCTAACTGCCAGCAGTGTAATGCTGTTACTTTAACAAAAGATAACAAGAGAATGAAGCAAATTTGATAATAGAAGTAAATTGGAAAGTTGTATAAAATTGTATGTTCTATCCAAATCACAAAAGAAAATGTTGGGGTTTCCTGTCCCTTTAAAGGGACACTCAATCAAAATTAAACTTTTATTATTCAGATAGAGCATGCCATTTTAAACAACTTTCCAATTTACTTCTATTAACTAAATGTGCACAGTCTTTTTATATTTAAACTTTTTTATTCACCAGCTCCTACTGAGCATGTGCAAGAATAAGTGTGTATGCATTTGTGAATGGCTGATGGCTGTCACATGGTACGTGTATGCATTTGTGATTGGCTGATGGCTGTCACATGGTACAGGGGGAGTGGAAAAAGACATAACTTTTAAAATTGTCAGAAAAAAAATCTACTACTCATTTGAAGTTCAGACTAAGTGCTATTGCATTGTCTTGTTATCTTGCATTTGTTGATTATGCAAATCTACTGTGTTGACTGGTCCTTTAAGTTTTTCAGATCGAAGACTGCAGACTAACAGACAGCCAATAGAGGATCTCTAAGCTCAGGATCCACTTACCAACAATTATATAGCACACATGCAGACCCCCAAAATAGGCCCAGGCCTTTAAAGACAGAGCAGCCCACTTTGCAGACTGAGTAAATTTACACAGCTCTATGGCAGGGAAAGTGACTGACACACTAGAGCTGTCAGCTGTCCTCTATTAAAATACTGAGTCATCAATAGATGACTCAGGAAGAGTAAACTATGTTAAGATTTAGCCCTCAGATCAAACCCCTGTAGCTCCTGTCAATCATGCACCCACATATAATATCAGAATAGACCACTGACTTGCAGCTCTTCTATATACATGATATGTACATTATCAAATCTAATCAAAATAACTCTGCATCTACTGTAAAAGCTAAACACCTAAGCCTAACCCTGTAGAAGCCATATACCTAAACCTGACATCAGATCAGACCCATATTTTCCTGAAGCCTCTATACAAGCCATATACCCAAACCTGACCTTAGATCAAAACCAAATGGCCTTGGTTTTATCTATCTATCTATCTATCTATATATCTATCTATATATATATATATATATAAAGGTATAGAGGTATAGATATAAACAGATATATAGGAATATCTATTTATTAATATTTAGAACATATTCTGCTATGTGCAGAACATTGGAATTTAAAATATTTATAGTAAATACACAGTATAACACTTTATAAAATATGAATATTGCATAAATGTGAATTTTCATGTTCTCATCTACTTAAAAGACCAGTAAATACAGTAGATTTGTATAATTAACAAATGCATGATAACAAGACAATGCAGTAGCACTGAGGCTTAACTTCAAATGAGTAGTACATTTTTTTTCTGATAAATTTCAAAGTTATGTCTATTTCCAAAACAAAACAGAGTAGCTGCACTCAAATACTTATTATAAAAGAAACAGGTGCTACCTAGAAAGTAATATTTTCACAAACATAGCAAGAAAGTGGATTCCCCAAATTGAGGGGTTTCCAAAAGTCTAGGCTTAATCAGCACAACCGTTAGTAATAACAACTCAAGAGACATAAGTGTCAAAAATATAAAAATATCCTTTAATAAATCACACAATTCACAGACATACCACATTCATGCATGGGATCCCAGTAATAAAAAGTCAATAGACTGAGAGCAAACTTCTGGTGCACCAGGGTGAACTGGATACGTATATATATTAATTAACCAGTGGTATTAGATATTTGTAATCCACAAAAGAGATAGTTCCATATCTTTAGAGTCCCCAAAGTGCCGCTCTGCTGAACTAGCCAGACCAAACCCTCGACCCAAAAACAGTGATCGAATCACCTTTCAAAGCATACTTTTTCAAGCCGTGTGTGTTATTCACAGGTGCATCAATTGGTATTTCCTTCTTGACCACATTTGGTAAATAGTACTACCTGTGTTTGTAGTGCCAACGGCAGGATCTTCAATGCTTACATGGAGCGCGGTCTTACAGGGCAGGTCGGGGCTAGTCGGGATCCAATGCTGTGGAAACAGAAAAGAGAGGCTGCAAAGCACCGACGAGTCTGGACGCTCGTTTCACTCCTTCACATAGTGCAGCGTGGAGCTTCTTCCGGGTGCTGACGTCACCTAAATTAGAGTGTCCTTTTATTGGTGCATGGTATTTACCGGTCGTTGATTGATTCGTTGCTCTTCTTGTCAATCATGCTTTAGTTGTTTACAAAGTAGCAAGACTCATCCGATTAATGTAGCACTTCAAAACGTAATGTTTGTTACAAATATTTGTTGTCCAATCTCTTACGTGAAGTATAGCCAGCTTAATACCATAAAAGAAAAGCAAAAAAGCCAAACATTCATACAGCCATTCACAATACACACGAACAACCATAATTAAAAACAAAATATTAATCTTTATTTATTTCATAAATGTTTCTCTTAATTCTTTCAAATCTTGCTTTATTTCTTACTTATAGTATAACTTTGTGCGTGTATATATACAATTTTTTAATCATGAAAAAAGAGCTATCCTCAATTTACTTTAGCACTTGTGCTGCTTTTTCAAAAAGGATATATATAAGCTACATTCAAATAGATTCCAAATTATTTAACTGGTCGATGTACAAACAGAGGGGGTTTCAGACCAAAAAGGAAGCAAATTCCAACTTCTCATTAAGTCCATTTGGTGATAATGTATTAAATCTATACATCCATCTTGTCTCTTTTTGTAATAAAAGTGTGTCAATATCACCTCCACGGTTACTTAACTTAAAAGACTCTATGCCAATAAATTGGAGACCATCAGTTTTAGATCCATGAAATTGTGCAAAATGCCTTGCAACTGGGCTGTCTATATCACAATGCTTAATGTCGTCTCTATGTTCAGTAATGCGAGATCGTAGCTCTCTAAAAGTTTTTCCTACATAAAACTTTTTACACGAACAAAAGAGAAGATATATTACTCCTTTAGTAGAGCAATTGATAAAGGAATTGATCTTATACGTAATCCCTGTATTAGTACAGAATGTCTTGGTTCTACACATAAATTGGCAACATACACAGTGGCTACAAGGTGAACTTCCAACCATTTTATGGGCAGCTTGTTCTAGCCAATTGCCTGTAGGGACTTTATTAAATTCACTCTTAACAAGATTGTCTTTTAAGTTATTAGGCCTTCTCGCAGTCATAAGTGGGTAATCACCCACATATTCATGGAGTGTGTTATCATTAGTCAAAAGGTGCCAGTTTTTCCCTAGGATAGATCTTACCTTACCCCAGTGTGTGTTATACTTAGTGATAAATCTGATCTTATTCTCTTCTTTTTTATTTTGTTTGTTTTGGTAAAGGAGGTCTTTTCTATTCTGCTGTGATGCTCTGAATAGTGCTCTTTTTACACACCTCTTTGAGTATCCTCTTTCGAGGAAACGAGTCATCATCTCTTTCGCCTGTTTTCTGAAAACATGATCCTCAGAGCAAATTCGGCGCAAGCGCAGAAATTGCCCATAGGGTATACCTCGCTTCAAATTTTCAGGATGGTGGCTCGTTCCTAAAAGTAAATTGTTAGTTGCAGTTGGCTTACGAAAAACTTCAGTTACCAATATCCCTTCCTTTTTACTTATTTTCAAATCTAAAAAATCAATTGAATTGTAATTGTAATTACATGTAAGAAAAATATTTTTGTCGTTTGAGTTAAGCAAAGTGACAAACTGAAGCAAGTCAGATTCACTACCATCCCATAATAGGAGGATATCGTCCACATATCTTATCCACAGGGCTACATGTGCACCAACTATCTCAGCATGTTCACTAAAGACAGTCTGATCTTCCCATCCACCAAGATGTAGGCATGCGTAAGTTGGTGCACATGTAGCCCCCATGGCTGTTCCTCGTTTTTGTCTGTAGCATTTTCCATCAAACAAAAATTTATTGTTTTCCAGAATAAATTTCAATAATTGTATTACAAAATCAGTATGTTTTTTAATACAGGGATTACGTATAAGATCAATTCCTTTATCAATTGCTCTACTAAAGGAGTAATATATCTTCTCTTTTGTTCGTGTAAAAAGTTTTATGTAGGAAAAACTTTTAGAGAGCTACGATCTCGCATTACTGAACATAGAGACGACATTAAGCATTGTGATATAGACAGCCCAGTTGCAAGGCATTTTGCACAATTTCATGGATCTAAAACTGATGGTCTCCAATTTATTGGCATAGAGTCTGTTAAGTTAAGTAACCGTGGAGGTGATATTGACACAATTTTATTACAAAAAGAGACAAGATGGATGTATAGATTGAATACATTATCACCAAATGGACTTAATGAGAAGTTGGAATTTGCTTCCTTTTTGGTCTGAAACCCCCTCTGTTTGTACATCGACCAGTTAAATAATTTGGAATCTATTTGAATGTAGCTTATATATATCCTTTTTGAAAAAGCAGCACAAGCGCTAAAGTAAATTGAGGATAGCTCTTTTTTCATGATTAAAAAATTGTATATATACACGCACAAAGTTATACTATAAGTAAGAAATAAAGCAAGATTTGAAAGAATTAAGAGAAACATTTATGAAATAAATAAAGATTAATATTTTGTTTTTAATTATGGTTGTTCGTGTGTATTGTGAATGGCTGTATGAATGTTTGGCTTTTTTGCTTTTCTTTTATGGTATTAAGCTGGCTATACTTCACGTAAGAGATTGGACAAAAAATATTTGTAACAAACATTACGTTTTGAAGTGCTACATTAATCGGATGAGTCTTGCTACTTTGTAAACAACTAAAGCATGATTGACAAGAAGAGCAACGAATCAATCAACGACCGGTAAATACCATGCACCAATAAAAGGACACTCTAATTTAGGTGACGTCAGCACCCGGAAGAAGCTCCACGCTGCACTATGTGAAGGAGTGAAACGAGCGTCCAGACTCGTCGGTGCTTTGCAGCCTCTCTTTTCTGTTTCCACAGCATTGGATCCCGACTAGCCCCGACCTGCCCTGTAAGACCGCGCTCCATGTAAGCATTGAAGATCCTGCCGTTGGCACTACAAACACAGGTAGTACTATTTACCAAATGTGGTCAAGAAGGAAATACCAATTGATGCACCTGTGAATAACACACACGGCTTGAAAAAGTATGCTTTGAAAGGTGATTCGATCACTGTTTTTGGGTCGAGGGTTTGGTCTGGCTAGTTCAGCAGAGCGGCACTTTGGGGACTCTAAAGATATGGAACTATCTCTTTTGTGGATTACAAATATATAATACCACTGGTTAATTAATATATATACGTATCCAGTTCACCCTGGTGCACCAGAAGTTTGCTCTCAGTCTATTGACTTTTTATTACTGGGATCCCATGCATGAATGTGGTATGTCTGTGAATTGTGTGATTTATTAAAGGATATTTTTATATTTTTGACACTTATGTCTCTTGAGTTGTTATTACTAACGGTTGTGCTGATTAAGCCTAGACTTTTGGAAACCCCTCAATTTGGGGAATCCACTTTCTTGCTATGTTTGTGAAAATATGTCTATTTCCACTCCCCCTGTATCATGTGGCAGCCATCAGCCAATCGCAAATGCATATACTTATATTCTGTAAATTCTTGCACATGCTCAGTAGGTGCTGGGAACTCAAAAAGTGTAAATTTAAAAAGACTGTGCACATTTTGTTAATGGAAGTATATTGGAAAGTTGTTTAAAATTGCATGCTCTATCTGAATCAAGATTTTGACTTGAGTGTCCCTTTAACTGCAAAGGGCTCTAGTGCACTTATTTATATATAAATGTGTGTACATATCTATATATGTGTTTAAATGTGTATATATGTCTGTAAATATATATATATATATATATACATACATACACACACACATAAATATACACACACACATATATATATATATACACACATACACACACACATAAATATACACACACATATATATATATACACACATACACACACACATAAATATACACACACACACACACACATATATATATATATATACACACATACACACACATACATATATATATATATATATATATATACACACATACACACACACATAAATACACACACACACACACACACAAATATATATATATATATATATATATACACACATACACACACACATAAATATACACACATATATATATATACACACATACACACACACATAAATATACACACACACACATATATATATATATATATACACACATACACACACACATAAATATACACACACACACATATATATATATACACACACACACACACATATATATATATACATACTCATATACACATAAATATACACACATATATATATATATATACACACACACATAAATATATATATATATAATACATACACACATAGACATACAGTACATACATATACATGTCTAAAGATTTATATGTATGTTAAAGCCCTTTGCCTGCCTTTTTTCCCTAACACCTGAGACCTCATATCTTTGAGTACTTATAACTTTAGCGTGCAATATTTTTTTAAAATAATTTTTATTAGATGGTGTTATTATTAGTGTAACTGTACTTTGAAATGCATTTTTGATGTGTTTTGCGAGACTTTTTATTTTCGCTAAACAGTTAGCCACAGCTCTAAAATTACTGTAATCATTCTAGTGTAAACCACGATTGTGCTCTAGATATTGCGTTACTTTCAACTTGTAATATAAGTGCAATTTAACCTGCGCACAAACGATCGTGAAAACCCGATATCTTTTGCACGCAAATATTTGCGCTCCACTCGTAATCTGACCTTTAATGGGCAAGCAAGGGAGGGTGAATAAATATTAAAAAAAACTTAAACTGAGAAGTAGAATAACAAAATTTGGCGAACACGAAACAAAGTGCAGAATCACAAAGAAATACACTTTTAAACTATGCTTTGTCAAAGCTGGTAGCAGTAAATCTGAAGCCTTTTACTGATGGGGATTTGATGACTGCACAAATCAAATACCAAAGACACCGTGCAGCTTGCAGTATTTGTACGTGGAGTAAATTCAAATTTTGACATTCTCGAAGAGATTGTTCAATTGGTCCCCAACAAGGGCATTACCACAAGGATAGACATTCTTGAAGCATTGCTCAAGTGTACTACAGATCTATTAAAGCTGCTATACATAACATCTGATGGAGCACTGGTAATGATTGAGGAAAATAAATGTTCTGTGGCTCTGCTTCAAAGACACATGGAAGCCTAAAAAATGTACTGCATAATACACCAGGAAGTCTACAAATTTAGAGGAGGTGATGGTGAGAGCAGTAAATCTGATCATGTCACGGGGATTACGCCACCATCAGTTTCAGCAACTCTTGTTGGAAGCAGAGACTCAATTATATTTGTATTTCTGCTAGACATGTGCGCGGTGGAAAAATTTGTTTCGGTATGTTTCGTACCGATTTGGATTTTTTCTAATTTAGTTATCGTATCGATTTGAATTCGGATACATTTGAATGCATTCATTTTGGATTCATTCGGATTCTAATAAATTTGGATGTATTCGGTTCGGATTCGATTAGTAAATTCGGAAGTTCGGTATGTGTTAGGTGGGATGTGCTGTGTATTAGACTAGTATTATGTACTGTAGTATTAGGTGTAACCCATAGCAGAGTGATATAACCTAATATACTGTACAATACTAGTGTAATTGTGATTAGTCCATGGCCATCCGAATGTAACGAATAAATCCGAACTAATTCGGATTTATTCGTTAGTTTCATTGCTACGGTAATTTGAAAATTCAAATCGATCCGAAACTCAGAATATGACAAATTCGTCCGAATTTCGATACGGAACTAAATGAAACGCACATGTCTAATATCTGCAACGTTCAATGGCTTAGTCAAGATGCTATGTTAGAAAGAGTATATGCTCTAGAGGAAGAAGTAGTGTCATGATCCGGTGTACATGCGCTCAGGAAACAGACCCTTGGGGCAGTGGTAGGGATTTGAAGACACCGACCCCTGACCCGGGGAAGAGTATCCTGGACGTGGATAGATGATATTCTGTGATTCATAGTTGCTAGAAGTTATTGAAGAATTAATGGAGGGTGCAATATTTGTTTACAATATATTCTGGCTTCACTGTGAGTTATAATTAGTTAACAGGAGTAGCTGCAGGATTCAATGAGAGAAATATATAGCAATGTTCAGGCTCCAAAGTAAACAGGTAGAAGTTTGATACTTAGATGCAAACTAAGGTTTGTTGTAGGTTCACAGTACATAATGTTTTATAAGGTTGTATGTCAGGGTTAAACACAGCAGCACAAGTGATAAACAGGTTGCAAGTCTTAGGCATTAATTACTGTTTTGTGCATATAAATGCAAACCAAGGTTTGTTGCAGGTACCACAGTTCATTATTTTATGTAAAGCTGTATATCAGTATAATCAGAGCAGCACAAGTGATAGACAAGTTACAAGTCTCAGGCATTAATTACTGTTTGATCAAACTTGGTTTGTTGCAGGTTATTTCAGCAATGACAACTAGAAGCACAGAAATAGTTATAAAGTTCTGAGTAAGATGATGTTATTGTAATTAGAGAGTGATGGTAAGCAAAAGCATAGTTGATTTATAATAAAGTTCAGAGATTGTTAAGTAGCTGTGTCCAGGAAACAGAATGGAGATATTTTTGATACTTGCGGTTTGATGATATTTAGCATAGGTAATAGAAAATGCTGTATCTTGGAATAGTTGGTAAGTTCAATCAGGAAACTGACACAAGCCTCTGTTGTTCAGGATCACACTTCAATGTTAATGCAAAGCACATTAGACCTGAGAAGGCTTAAAAAGAGGCTGAGGTAATCAGGTGCATGAATGATTAATCAGGCAAGCAAGCTGAATGTAAATACTGCCCAAATGCAGCAGTCAGAGAAGGAAGTCTTAAAGGGATAGGGACATTAGGCTGAGATATGTTACAAGTAGCTACATTCCTTCAAAGTAAAATTGTGAATGCCTCAGAATTTAGTGATCCCAAATGGTGTTAAAGGGACCCTCAAGTCAAAATTAAACTTTCATGATTCAGATAAAGCATGCAATTTTAAACAACTTTCCAATTTACTTCCATTAACAAAATGTGCACAGTCTTTTCATATTTACACTTTTCGAGTCACCAGCTCCTACTGAGTGTCAGCCATTTGAGATCAGTCCAGAATTAGTCCCAATAGCTAGAGTGAATGTAATACACACACTAGCACACTGAGAGAAACCCAGGATGTGACCCACTCTGAAAGTATTAAGTAATGTAGTGCAGAATAAACAGAATAAATTACACAAAGAGGAGCTGCGTACTGGATGCAGAGCCAAGGTCAGGTTGACTTGAAGGTAGGTAAAGTAGTGTCCAGGAGAATGATCAGGTAAGCAGAGATCAGTAATATATTCAGGCAAGAATATATAAATCCAAAAGTGTTTTATAAACAAAGCAGAGGTCCGATCTCCTCCTCTCCTCCTCTCTTGTTACTTCCTCACATTCCCATTTACAGGACTTCTCCAGACTGGCCCCCATCTTGTGGAACTCCCTGCCTCACTCCACAAGACTCTCCCCTAGTTTTAACAGCTTCAAGCGCTCCCTAAAAACTCTACTATTCAGGGATGCTTACAACCAACACTAACCTTTCCTAACTCCATTGCTTTCCCCTTGAACCCCTTAGAATGTAAGCCTATGAGCCCAGCTGTTTGCAGATCGCCTTCATATGAGCCGACTACAACAGTGAAACTCTCGGCAGGGCCCTCTACCTACTTGATCCCTGAAAAAGCTATCCTGTATACCGACTATGTTTACAGCGCTGCGGAATCTGTTGGCGCTTTACAAATACCTGATGATAATAATAAATGCAGGCACAGTTTAATCCAAACGAATTTTCAGGCAAAGCAGAGGTCAAATTACAGTTCAGGCAGGCATAGGTTAATCTAAAAGAGTTGTCAGGCAAAGCAGAGGTCAAGATACAGTTCAGGCAGGCACAAGACAACATAGAATAGAACATGAGATGAGAGACACTTAGATCTAAATAATTTACTCTTTGTGTGTTGTATATTCCTGTAAATCGTAAATTGAATGGATTAGAGTTGATGTATTCTATAAAGTTGTTAAATTCTATATCATTTAAAGGTTTTTTGACAATGAGCAACAGATCGTCAATATAGCGAGTATATATTAAGATATTCTCAAGCCATGGATTTTGAGTGTTGTAAATATGTGATAACTCCCACCAGGAGACAAATAAGTTTGCAAAGGCGGGGGCAAACTTTGCCCCCATGGCGGTACCACATACTTGATTATAAAAACAGCCATCAAACCAGAAATAGCTGTGTGATAATAGGAATTTTAACACATCTCCTATGTATTGCTTAGTATAAATATTTAATTCCATCTCTCTTTGGAGAAAAAATTCCACTGCTTGTACCCCCAAATTTTGGGGGATACTGGTGTACAGTGAGCATACATCAATTACCACCCATGTATAATTCTCTTTCCAAGAGACAGTGTCCATGATTTCAATTAGCTTTGCACTGTCTCTTAGATAGGAAAGTTGTTTTTTTTGCAATCGGTTGTAGTATTTCATCTAACCATGCCCCCAAAGGCTCAAATAAGGACCCCACCCCTGAAACAATGGGTCTCCCTGGGGGGGAGATGGGGTCCTTATGAATCTTGGGGACATGGTAGAAAATAGGAGTAAGGGGATGTTCGGGAATTAGATTTTTTATGTCTTTCTCTTTGAAGACATCCAATGTGATCCCTTCCATAATTAATGACTGTAATTTCTTTTTATATACAAAAATAGGGTTGCCTGGGAGTAATCTATATGTATTAGTATCACTGAGTTGATTAATAGCTTCATCAAAGTAATCCTTTTTATTTTGTATAACAATACTGCCGCCCTTATCTGCACTTCTAATGACAATCGCTTTGTTTTCTTGAAGTGATTTTATCGCTTGTCGTTCTCTAAAGGATAGATTATGGGCGGCAGTATTGGTATTGCTTTTTTTCTCTAACTCAAACAGATCTTCCTGAATTAGTTTTTGGTAAGAATTGATGATAGCCCCCCTATATTGAGTAGGATAAAAATCCGATGCTGTCCTTTTTGGATGGGCAAGCCTATTAGGTTTATAACTTTCTTGGTCACCACTAAATAAATCTGTGAGAGTGACCAAGGCTTGTGCATCCTCAAATGACAGCATAGGATTTTCAGTGTTTGACTGTTCGTTTAAAGGTGTGTCTCTCACAGTATCTCCTGAGGTAGTGTCAGTATTTGTAAGGGAAAAGAATCTTTTAAGGGTTAATTTTCGTATGAACTTGTTAATGTCAAGTAAAGTGTTAAAACATGAAAAATTGCCCGACGGGGCAAATCCTAATCCCCTAGACAAAACCTGATGTTCCTCTTTTTTAAGAGTATATTTAGAGAGGTTAACCACACTAATATTATCATTGGAAACAGTCATTTTTTGTCTTTGTTCCTCTGGATGAGCATTATGTGATGTTATTGTCCTTTCTTTGTAGATTTGTTTTTCCCTTTTTGGTCTCCATCTTTTCCGTTTCCTTTTTGTTTGGGGTTTCCCGACCGTGTCTTCAAGCCTACTGGTTGTTCTTGATCTCGTGGGTCCACTGCATCCACCGCCTCCTGTAAAAAATCACAAGAAGAGGATGGAGAGATAGAGGGTGAGGAAGAGGAGAGAAGAGAAGAGCAGTTGGAAGAATAGGAAGTGCCTGAAAAACAGGCTTCAGAATCTGATGTTTCTTCTTCAGGAGGGTTGTGAAACGCCACCTTTCTCTTTTTCTTTTCTTTTTTCTTTAGAATTGATTTGGGTTCATTTGATTCTGTGTCTTGAATGGTAGCTTGTTGTTTGTTTTTGTTTTTTCTATTCTTATTCTTATTTATTCTTTGCTGTCTACGCAAAGCTGCCCAGTTGTACACTCTTTGTTGTTCATAATCTTCTTTGTCCCTTTGAAATTTTGTGCCTTTTCTCTCAGCTTGTTCCTTGTCTTGTTTAGAGATAGATTCTACCATTTTTTTATTTAGAGTTGTAAATTCCATATGGCCTTTGTGTGATGTAAGTTCATTTTTTTGAGCCATAATGGTTTCTTTTATCTTATCTCTTTTTTTATTTTTTACTCTGACAAGGATATTGAGTAGTGTAAAAGAGCACGTGTTAAGGGCCTCATTCCACTCCTCCATATCCTCTGAATCTTCAAATTGGAAGGATGGATACTTTCTTATGCGGAGCCCCCTGGGTATTCTGTTACTTTCTATGTACTTTTCAAAGGCCACAACATCCCACATTAATCTCAAGTCCATGATTAATGACTGTTCCAGAGTTCTAAATAGCTTTTTCATTTCAGTATTATATGTATATGCCTCCTCCATTGTAAAAATAGTGTTGAAGTATTCTTGTCTTGAAGTTAAATTGAAAAAATCTTCATGTTCTGATATTTTATTTGTATATGGTGTATCTGAGCTAAGAATTTCATTGGTGTCTAAATTAACCCCTGCCATTGCACTTGCCAAGAAACAAAAATATGTTTCACAAAGTGAATGTAGTCGATAATTAGTGTACCTTTTTTTAAAAAGACTGTAAGCTGCTAGCTATCGCAGCAAAAAGATATCCCTTGTACGTTAGCTTCAGTAATGAAAAGATGTCTAGCTTTTATAATTTGGATTCCTTTTAAAAGGATAACGGTGTGCAGCAGCAAAAAGCGGTAAAACGAAAATGGCTTTAACTGGGCTTCAATACAGCTGGAAATGCATTTTATTAGAACCTTCTCATACCTAAAGTATAAGTGTGAGTAAATCCCATATGGTAAGCAAGTCCAGTAATTGCCGTAAATTTCATTAACCTCAAAACATGCTGAATGCAACAATGTACTCACGGATCCAGGTGGTGTCCGCAGGGCAGGAACGTCTGGAGCGGTTTCAAAATCTGCTATGAGATGAGAGACACTTAGGTGCGGCGTTCCTGGCAGCGTCTGCGGGCTCAGCGAGACAACCGGAAGTGACGCCGGTTTCATGTTCTGATATTTTATTTGTATATGGTGTATCTGAGCTAAGAATTTCATTGGTGTCTAAACCCCTGCCATTGCACTTGCCAAGAAACAAAAATATGTTTCACAAAGTGAATGTAGTCGAAAATTAGTGTACCTTTTTTAAAAAAGCATGAATATTGAATACACAGTGTCTAATAAACAATGTTAAATAATAATCCTGTTATGGATTTTAGGGTTATAACTTGATATAAACATGAACTTAAAGATATGCTAAACTGGTGATGACATATAGACTCATTGTTTTTAAGCTATCCACAGTAGTGCCTGCATCTTCTCTTTTTCCTATACCTACATAGTGGCTGGGTTTCGCCACTGCTACGGCACTCCGTTGGCTCTCTATGGAAGGACTATACTGAAACCGGCGTCACTTCCGGTTGTCTCGCTGAGCCCGCAGACGCTGCCAGGAACGCCGCACCTAAGTGTCTCTCATCTCATAGCAGATTTTGAAACCGCTCCAGACGTTCCTGCCCTGCGGACACCACCTGGATCCGTGAGTACATTGTTGCATTCAGCATGTTTTGAGGTTAATGAAATTTACGGCAATTACTGGACTTGCTTACCATATGGGATTTACTCACACTTATACTTTAGGTATGAGAAGGTTCTAATAAAATGCATTTCCAGCTGTATTGAAGCCCAGTTAAAGCCATTTTCGTTTTACCGCTTTTTGCTGCTGCACACCGTTATCCTTTTAAAAGGAATCCAAATTATAAAAGCTAGACATCTTTTCATTACTGAAGCTAACGTACAAGGGATATCTTTTTGCTGCGATAGCTAGCAGCTTACAGTCTTTTTTAAAAAAGGTACACTAATTATCGACTACATTCACTTTGTGAAACATATTTTTGTTTCTTGGCAAGTGCAATGGCAGGGGTTAATTTAGACACCAATGAAATTCTTAGCTCAGATACACCATATACAAATAAAATATCAGAACATGAAGATTTTTTCAATTTAACTTCAAGACAAGAATACTTCAACACTATTTTTACAATGGAGGAGGCATATACAGATAATACTGAAATGAAAAAGCTATTTAGAACTCTGGAACAGTCATTAATCATGGACTTGAGATTAATGTGGGATGTTGTGGCCTTTGAAAAGTACATAGAAAGTAACAGAATACCCAGGGGGCTCCGCATAAGAAAGTATCCATCCTTCCAATTTGAAGATTCAGAGGATATGGAGGAGTGGAATGAGGCCCTTAACACGTGCTCTTTTACACTACTCAATATCCTTGTCAGAGTAAAAAATAAAAAAAGAGATAAGATAAAAGAAACCATTATGGCTCAAAAAAATGAACTTACATCACACAAAGGCCATATGGAATTTACAACTCTAAATAAAAAAATGGTAGAATCTATCTCTAAACAAGACAAGGAACAAGCTGAGAGAAAAGGCACAAAATTTCAAAGGGACAAAGAAGATTATGAACAACAAAGAGTGTACAACTGGGCAGCTTTGCGTAGACAGCAAAGAATAAATAAGAATAAGAATAGAAAAAACAAAAACAAACAACAAGCTACCATTCAAGACACAGAATCAAATGAACCCAAATCAATTCTAAAGAAAAAAGAAAAGAAAAAGAGAAAGGTGGCGTTTCACAACCCTCCTGAAGAAGAAACATCAGATTCTGAAGCCTGTTTTTCAGGCACTTCCTATTCTTCCAACTGCTCTTCTCTTCTCTCCTCTTCCTCACCCTCTATCTCTCCATCCTCTTCTTGTGATTTTTTACAGGAGGCGGTGGATGCAGTGGACCCACGAGATCAAGAACAACCAGTAGGCTTGAAGACACGGTCGGGAAACCCCAAACAAAAAGGAAACGGAAAAGATGGAGACCAAAAAGGGAAAAACAAATCTACAAAGAAAGGACAATAACATCACATAATGCTCATCCAGAGGAACAAAGACAAAAAATGACTGTTTCCAATGATAATATTAGTGTGGTTAACCTCTCTAAATATACTCTTAAAAAAGAGGAACATCAGGTTTTGTCTAGGGGATTAGGATTTGCCCCGTCGGGCAATTTTTCATGTTTTAACACTTTACTTGACATTAACAAGTTCATACGAAAATTAACCCTTAAAAGATTCTTTTCCCTTACAAATACTGACACTACCTCAGGAGATACTGTGAGAGACACACCTTTAAACGAACAGTCAAACACTGAAAATCCTATGCTGTCATTTGAGGATGCACAAGCCTTGGTCACTCTCACAGATTTATTTAGTGGTGACCAAGAAAGTTATAAACCTAATAGGCTTGCCCATCCAAAAAGGACAGCATCGGATTTTTATCCTACTCAATATAGGGGGGCTATCATCAATTCTTACCAAAAACTAATTCAGGAAGATCTGTTTGAGTTAGAGAAAAAAAGCAATACCAATACTGCCGCCCATAATCTATCCTTTAGAGAACGACAAGCGATAAAATCACTTCAAGAAAACAAAGAGATTGTCATTAGAAGTGCAGATAAGGGCGGCAGTATTGTTATACAAAATAAAAAGGATTACTTTGATGAAGCTATTAATCAACTCAGTGATACTAATACATATAGATTACTCCCAGGCAACCCTATTTTTGTATATAAAAAGAAATTACAGTCATTAATTATGGAAGGGATCACATTGGATGTCTTCAAAGAGAAAGACATAAAAAATCTAATTCCCGAACATCCCCTTACTCCTATTTTCTACCATGTCCCCAAGATTCATAAGGACCCCATCTCCCCCCCAGGGAGACCCATTGTTTCAGGGGTGGGGTCCTTATTTGAGCCTTTGGGGGCATGGTTAGATGAAATACTACAACCGATTGCAAAAAAACAACTTTCCTATCTAAGAGACAGTGCAAAGCTAATTGAAATCATGGACACTGTCTCTTGGAAAGAGAATTATACATGGGTGGTAATTGATGTATGCTCACTGTACACCAGTATCCCCCAAAATTTGGGGGTACAAGCAGTGGAATTTTTTCTCCAAAGAGAGATGGAATTAAATATTTATACTAAGCAATACATAGGAGATGTGTTAAAATTCCTATTATCACACAACTATTTCTGGTTTGATGGCTGTTTTTATAATCAAGTATGTGGTACCGCCATGGGGGCAAAGTTTGCCCCCGCCTTTGCAAACTTATTTGTCTCCTGGTGGGAGTTATCACATATTTACAACACTCAAAATCCATGGCTTGAGAATATCTTAATATATACTCGCTATATTGACGATCTGTTGCTCATTGTCAAAAAACCTTTAAATGATATAGAATTTAACAACTTTATAGAATACATCAACTCTAATCCATTCAATTTACGATTTACAGGAATATACAACACACAAAGAGTAAATTATTTAGATCTAACATTGGAGATAGTTGAAAACTGTATTGTCACCAGTACCTATCGCAAGGAGACTGCAGGTAATACGATACTCTATGCAACGTCACAACATCCTACACATTTGATAAAGTCCATTCCACGTAGTCAATTCATTAGGCTACGAAGAAATACTAAATCAGACGATATCTATGATACACAATCACTTGAGTTGAAGAATAGACTTACTAGTAGAGGATACAATGTCAATAGTCTTGAAAAATGTAGGAAGGAAATCAGAAAATACAACACAGATACTAACATACATAAGAATAAGGCAAAAAAGAAAGAATCTAACTTTAAAGAAGCAATTGTTTTCACCACAGCATATTCCAAACAGTACAATGATATTGTAAAAATTATGCAAAAACATGCACATATACTTTCAGGCGATGATATCCTCAGACCCTTTATCAACAATATCAAATATGTTCCCAAAAGATCAAAAACCCTAGGACAGGCCATATCACCTAGCCTAGTCACTAGAAATAAAAGAAAGGAACACAACTGGCTGACACAAAAAGGAAATTACAAATGTGGTAGTCGCAACTGTAATATGTGTTCACATATTCAAGAAGGGAACACATACACTAGCACTAGTACAGGGACAGAATTCAGTATAGATTTTTATGCCAATTGCAGCACCACTTTTGTGGTATATCTCCTGACATGCAATATCTGTAAATTACAATATACAGGTCAAACTTCTAGAGAAGTTAGAAAACGTTATAACGAACACGCCAGAGATATTAAAAATTATAACAAAGACTCTGCTGTAGCGAACCATTTAAATAGCTTACATTTTTCTAATGAGGCTAATATCACTATTAAAATAATTGACATTGTAAATCTATCTATCAGAGGGGGCAACAAATTTAAGTCCCTAGAGAGAAAAGAACTCTTCTGGATGCTAAAATTGCAAACACGCTTTCCTAAAGGAATGAATCGTGAATGCGATATTAATTTTTTCATTGATAATTAAAGCAATAAATAAAATACACTATGTATAGCCTTTGGACTTTCCTAGTATCTAACTCTTTACCTAGTGTCATTCTTTTCTTTTCATACCCCAAAATATATAATCTTGTATTTAGAATTGGTTTATTACTTTTTAGGGTATATATGAATTGTACATTTAACATATATGTCATCACCAGTTTAGCATATCTTTAAGTTCATGTTTATATCAAGTTATAACCCTAAAATCCATAACAGGATTATTATTTAACATTGTTTATTAGACACTGTGTATTCAATATTCATGCTACCATTAGTTTAGTATGTTTCTAAGTTTATGTTTTACATTTTCTTATAATTCGAAAAACTACAATAGGACAATTATTTAATACTGTTCTCTATCTTGTATAACAGTAATTTTGCCTAATTGTAACAGATAAGGATACAAGGCATATGTAACCATGGTTCAGCTTCTATAAACTTTATATTACACATGAATGGAATAATAATATTCTAATGACACTTAAGATATTGTACATAGATCGCCAACTGTCTCTGTTTCATTACTCACCCATTAAAACACTAACTGATATTGAGTGTAACACTGTTTAAAATAACAACAATAATCTGAGAATTTCGTTCTTTGTTTTTAATCTTTCCAACAGAGACTAGGCGTGACTTGTCTTTGAGGGGTTAACTGAAGTTTATGTCCCAATCAATAGTAATGGACATCAGCTGAATTTTCAGACACCAGTTTTTCCCTTTAAAAGGCGAGTCTAGCCTCCTCTCTGTATGTCTATGAATAAGAGTACAGTCCGTACTCGAAACTAGTCAGACAATTTTCTATGTCTATTTTTCTACCCTGCCTTGCCTCTGTCGATTTTTGTACCTTTACTCATGTCTTTACAGCGGTTGTAGCTGTTTAATTTGTTATGGCTTTTCAAATAAAGACTCATTGTTTTTAAGCTATCCACAGTAGTGCCTGCATCTTCTCTTTTTCCTATAGAATAGAACATACCCAGGATACAGATGAATCCAACAAACGGGCAGTGAGTATCTGAGATGAAGGGAATTTAAAGACCCGTCTGACATCATCAGAACAGGCTGGCACATGCATCAAGTTGCTAAGCAACATGACACAGCAAGCAGGAAAACAGATCCGAGAGCTGCAGTAGCATGGTTGAAAGTGGCGGATTGTGACAGTGCCCCCTCCTCAGTTTCCCTTCTGGGGAACAGGACCAGGTTTGGACGGATGAGTCTTATGGAAGGCCCTCACCAATGCAGGAGCATGGACCGGTGGCCAGTTACCAGGACCTCTTGGTGATGGGATAGCCCTTTCAATGTATGAAATACAAGTTCTTTCCAAAAAGCCTGGAATCCAAGATATGGCTTACCTCAAACTCTGGTTGTCCATCAATCACCAGAGGAGGAGGAGATATCCTTTTTCTGGAATACTTATTGTGGATCGCAGGTTTGAAAAGAGAGACATGAAAGACTGGACGGATCTTGAGATTCTTGGGGAGAACTAGATGATAGGCAGTAGAACAGACCTGAATCATAATACGAAAAGAACCTACATAGGGGCCTAACTTTATTGAAGGTTGCTTGAGACGTAAGTGTCGTGTGGAAATCCAAACCTTCTCTCCACAACGGTACTTGGGTGCTGCCTTACGTTTGCGATCAGCATAAAATTAGTACCTACTGGAAGCTTTAGAAAGGAGTAGACGGACCTTCCGTCAATGTTGAGAAAGTCTTTTAGCAGATAGAGATTAGCGGCAGGTACTCCAGTGGTTGAGGTAGAAAGAGGAAAGTTTCTGGGTTCAAAACCGTAAGATATTATCAGAGAATTATTATACCAGGAATTGTGAGCTAACGCTGCGAGAGGCAGCAGCTGGGCCCAATTAGAATGGAGATGGTTCACATAATTTTTAAGGTATGAGATGTAGATAGAGATATGGTAGTACCAAACTGTTTGCAAAGGGATCTCCAAAACTGAGAAACAAACTGTACTCCTCTGTCTGATACAATATTGAGTGGAAAGCCATGTAATCTCACAATATGTTGAAGAGTTCAGAGTCTTTTGGCTGATAAAGGAACAAAATGAGCAGATTTGGTGAATCTGTCAACAGTTACCCAAATAGTATTGCATCCATCTGAGAGTAGTAAGTCTGTGATAAAATCCATGGACAAATGAGTCCAGGGTTGATGAGGAATGGTAAGAGGTTGAAGCAAACCAGTAGAAAGGTGATGATGAGATGCTTTATTGGAAGCACAAACTGTACAGACAGACGTATTCCTTAACATCCTTTGCTAAAGAAGGCCACCAGATATGTCGTCTCAATTTCCACAAGGTATTGTAGATTCCTGGATGTCCAGAAAGGATGTTATCATGTGCCCAATGCAGCAGTTTAGAGAAGAGACGTTCAGGAACAAAGAGGAGGCCAGTGGGTGGTTTACAAGTGGAGGGAAGAAGTACTTGAGCCTTTCATAACTCTTGCAGAGTAGAGACTGAGAGTTGAGCTATTGTCTTATGAGGATGAAGGATGGTACCTGACTCCTGTTGTATCAAATCAACTGGTAGAAAATGTCTGGAAAGAGCATCAGCTTTGCTAATTTGTGTACCAGGGATGTAGGAAAGGACATAGTGAAATCTGGAAAAATACAGTGACCACCTGGCCTGGCAGGAGTTTAGATGTTTAGCAGTTTGGAGGTAGAGCAAATATTTTTGTTTAAATAGGTTTTTATTGATAAAATTCTTAATAAACAGCAGAAAATTACACATTTGCATATCATATTTCACATGCTCATTTTGGAGAGCAAAAGACATCGCCAATTGTATGCTTGAACACCAGCCTGTAAACAATTAATGTATCCACAGTTGAACTCTTGGATATCTAATAAATAAGATAAACTGTGTCAACAGCTGCTATCCATTAGTCTTATAACAATGTTCAAAAACTGAAGAAAGAGAGAAAGAAAGAGAAGACTAAATAAGAAATAAAGGCCTGAGACTTCCGGGAGGCGGAGCTGAAGAGTGGAAGCAAGGACAGAGAGCTCCGGACAAGCGGTAGTATTAAAATATAAAAAAAACGCTCAATCAGCTCCAACGCACAAGCCTTACATGACCCTTAAGTCCTTAACACCTCGGACAGGTCAGTGTCGGCCAGAGAAGCGTGTGGGGGAAATTTACCGCCCCGGCACCCGGACAGTCAGCACATCAGTGGCGCGAAAGCGCAGCAACCATCTCACCTGCATAAAGCATAAAGGCATAAAAGCGACAATATCGGAGGAGTGCAAAAAGGCACAAAAGATAGCGGAGGAAGTCGCCCGGTACCCACAAAGACAGTGAGTACTAAAGAGAACATTTTTCACACAGCCAAAAGACCCACGTGGCAAGGGTAACATATTATAGCAGCGTGAACGGAACTGTAACTTAAGAGAACCACGCTATACATTACAAAAAAGACACCAAAAATCCTACACATATTGGAATCAGAAGGGACACTGGCCAGAAACAAAGGGACAATACACCCAGAAATAAAAATCACTTGAGGGGGTAATAACGCACAGGCCACGCAGTGTACGAAATTTACAGGCCCCTACACAGACATCAGGCGGAGGGAAAGGATATACAAGTTAGAGAGCTGGGCCTAAAGGTTATTAACCCTAAAATAACTCCCTCATTACTCATAGCAGCAGAGATACGAAGGGGGGTGCAGCACAGCACAGGGATTGGGCCCTGGGAAAGCAAAAATTGATTATCGGAAAGGAGGTAATCGATTCACACTCAGTAATGATGACGCCATGTGAGGAGTAGAACCCTATGGCCTGAATCCCCCCCAATGCCCCAATACACCCTCGCCTGAACAAGCACAGTGACATTCCTACAATGGTGAAGACCAAGACCCTATTGAGGGACTAACACAACCTACCAGGACTACAGACACTCCTATAGGGCCGCGACTCAAGCCACTTACACAAGGGGTGCAGCCGAGCAAAGGGGCATACATATATCCCTTAGAACTTTCACTAACCCGATTCCTGTTTTAATAAGAAGCTCAATTATCAGACAACTGTATGCAAAAATATTATCATAGCTTCAAAAAAAGAACAGAAACCATGGCATCTAGGAACAAAACTGCAGAGCGCAAAACAAGGCATTTGGCAGAAATACATGCAGAACCCAATAATGAGGACACAACATTTGACTCTCAATTACATGACACTCACCCCATAGTCTCTCAGTTGTCAGCGTTGTTCCTCCCAAAGATTGAACAGCTCCAAAATGGGATGGACTCACTTTCGTCTGAATTCAAACACTTCTCAACAAGATTGACACAAGTTGAACAAAGAATCTCAGACACAGAGATTAGACAACGTGACACCAACACGAACGTTACACAACTTCAGAGACAAAATTCTATACTACTAGCAAAAGTGGATGACCTGGAAAACAGGTCGAGGAGGAACAACTTGAGGGTTGTGGGGTTGCCAGAGTCAGTTCCAGGCACCGAACTGATACATTTTGCAGAGGTTATATTACCACAAATACTACAAATTCCAGAGGCCAACACTCCGTGTGTAGTGGAAAGGGCTCACAGAGTAGGTAGGATGAGAGAAATGGACAATAAAGATGCACCACCTCGGCAAGTTATGATAAAATATTTAAATTTTAAAGACAAAGTACAACTGTTGAGAGCATACAGACAAGTTGGACCCATCCAATATGAGGGCAAAAAACTACACATCTTTCAAGACTACTCAGCGGATGTGACCAGGAAGAGAAGAGAGTTTTCCCCATATTGTCGACAATTCATAGAAAAAGGAATCCCAGTGTCATTACTATACCCAGCAAAACTCAGGATTCAAACACCTCAGGGCCCAAGACTTTTTGACTCGACGGGCCAAATACAGAAGTACCTAAGACAAGCTGCAGGAGGTGGAAACCAGCAGGAAGAAGAAGAGAATGACCCACTGGCAGAGCATTAAAGATAGCATCAAAATCCCTATAGGAAAGGTTTCACACAAGCAAGGCAAGACCTGCTATAGGACTGGTAGAAACACCAAGAGCAAAAGCAGAAGAAAGACCAAAGGTCTTCACCTAAGGACTTTATTAAGACACAGAAATGAACAGTTACAATAAGTATCACAGTTCAAGTTATTGGGGGGGGGGGGGCTTGTTATTTAATTGTTATTTAATAGATATACCGTTTTTTGTAAAGTATAAGAAGGTTGGGTGTTGGGAGAATAAGGTAATCAAGACAAGCTATTGTTTAAACTGTTTTTCTCTTATCCTCGGCAAGCAGGTTGGACTCAGCTCACGGACTCCCCTGGGACTCAGCTACAATTCACAGAAAAGGAAAATAAGTAGGTCATAAACATCTTTAAATACTTCTGGTGAACACAACAAGGGTAAGCGCTTACTAGACGAACACACATATCATACAAACATACATAGGAGACACATTTCATTTATAGCACAATGTCACTAAATCAGATTAAGATAGTAGCATGGAATGTAGGTGGGGTCACGTCACCCATTAAGAGAAAAGCAATTCTTAAATACCTTAAAAAACAAAGAGCAGACATTGCAGTGTTGGAGGAGACACATTTATCCCAAGGAGAACACAGGAAACTCCAACAAGATTGGGTGGGGGAGGTCACCTTATGAAGCTAGACGAGCAAGAGGGGTAGCCATCCTATTCAGAAAACAATTACCATACAAGATAACACACAGGGAAATAGACAACGAGGGTAGATATATCATTCTAAATATAGAAGTGGAACAAACGACATTTACTCTATGTGGACTGTACGGCCCCTTACACAAGAAGGCTGAGTTTTGGCAAACATTACAAAGGAAACTATTGACTCATACAGTGACACAACTAATAGTGGTAGGTGACTTCAACATCGCACCACAGGTACCGGCGGACAAATTCCCCAACCCAGACATTCCAGGGAACAAAAAACAGCCAGCCATCTACTGTAAGAGAGACACAAGGATACTGAACAAATTTAAGAGGGCATTGAAAGTGATAGACATCTGGAGGGCAAGATACCCAGACAGTAGAGACTTCACATGCATATCCCCATCTAAGCAGACACTATCCAGGATAGACTTCTTTCTCACATCATCCACTTTGAGCACACAGATCATGGACACTAAAATTGATACAGTCACACTCTCAGACCACGCACCAATTTCCATGACCATGACGGTAGGGCCCAGGCGATTCCCATACTACTTGTACAGGGACGCTAATCTGCTAAATCATCTCAAAGGGGAGTGGCTGCATTATGCAGAAGCTAACAAAGCACATATGACAACACCGGCCCTATTCTGGGACACAGCTAAGGCGGTTTTAAGAGGAGTCATAATGTCATACGCATCAGGGGTTAACAAGAAATACAAACAAAGAGAGGACATACTACTAAGACAAGTCACAAACGCATACAATAAATATCTTAGAGCCCCGAACGCAGAGAACAGGCAAAAGTATACTGGAGTTAAATTACAAAGAGATACATTTTTGTTGCAAAACGCTAAAGGAACCATAACCAGAGCCAGGGCACGTTTTTACAGATATGGCAATAAGATAAGCAGCACCCTAGCCAACATCACAAGGTTAGTGAGAAAACCCAACGTAATACAGACACTGAAGGTCCAGGGCAAAACTTTAATCACGGAAGCTGAAAAACAGCAGGCATTCAGCGACTACTACTCAGAACTATATACACCACATTCAGTAGACAGAAGACACAGGGATCAGTTTTGGGAAAACATTAAATTACCCCAAATCACAGAGGAGAACCTCCAACTATTAAACGCACCAATCACAATACAGGAAATACATAAGACAATAGGACACCTACCTCTAAATAAGACAGCTGGACCTGACGGCTTACCCAACGAATTCTACAAACTGATGAAAGAAGAAATATCGACACCACTAGTCACGCTATTTGATAAGATAACAGGAGGGGAGGAGCTGAGTGACAGATTCACAGAGGCACATATCTGTGTCCTTCCAAAACCAGGTAGGGACCCCACAGCCAGGGAATCATACAGACCCATATCACTATTAAATAGTGACTATAAAATTTTCACTAAAATTCTGGCCAACAGGTTAGCTATCATACTACCATCCTTGATCCACAACGACCAAACAGGGTTCATCAAGGGCAGATCATCAGTCCTCAACATCAGGAAAGTACAATTAGTTTTACAACATTACTGGAATACTAGGAAGGGAGGAAAAACAGACATTCCATCACAAAAAGCATGCATGCTGGCGATCGACGCGGAGAAGGCTTTTGACAAGGTGCTGTGGGAACATTTATTCCACACGTTGACTAGATACGGAATTAGGGGCTCCTTCTTCGGGTCGGTCGCCAGCATTTATAGATCAGCTCAGGCAGCAGTAATCATAAATGGCACACTCTCTCCAAGATTCCGACTGGGAAGGGGAACGAGGCAAGGCCCCCCTCCTTTTTGACTTGGCCATGGAGCCGCTAGCATTCAGAATTAGGACTGACACACAAGGAATAAGGGTGGGGAAGGCGACATTGCACCTATCCCTGTATGCAGACGATATGATATTATTCATATCGGACCCAGAAAGGGACACACCACGACTAATGTCTATTATTGAGGACTTTAGCAAAATCTCGGGGTACCAAATTAACAAAGATAAGAGTGAGATCTTGTGGCTATCTCCATCTGGCTACAAAGAAGACCTAGGATTTAAATTTAAAATACTAGAGGACACTATTAAATACCTGGGGATTAGCTTATCAAAGGACCCAGCCAGATGGTATGCACTTAACTATAAACCGATAATTAGCAAAATCATAGAGGATCTAGGAAATTGGAAGGCATTACCGGTGTCAACGTCAGGTAGAATTTGCCTGATAAAAATGATCCTGTTTCCTAGACTTATGTATCCCTTCCAAATGCTCCCCATGCTATTGCATAAGAAAGATTTGAAACATTTAAACACACAATTGGCGAAGTTTATATGGTCAGGGAAAAAACACAGGCTTAGCCTGGAGAAGATCATGTGTTCGGTTCATGCAGGAGGCTTTGGTCTACCGAACTTGGAACTATACAACTGGGCCACAACTAGCAAATACGTCTTGGACTGGCTAAGTAACACAAACCACTTCACACATAAGGAAATAGAAAGCAGTATGGTTCAGCCATGGGCATTAGCTATGTTACCACACATGGAAAATCAAAAATTACGCATATGGTCCAAGGACTTTCCAATCTTTGGGGAATCAGTAAGGGCCTGGACAAAAATGTGTAAGTGGATGGGGGTATCACATACACACACGAAATTTATACCCATGGGGGGGAATCCTGACTTCCCGGCAGGACTGACGACAAAACCATTTCAACAATGGAAAGACAAAGGCTTACACACTGTTAAACAGTTGGTGTCGGAGTCTACAGGGCTGATCCATACATTCCAAGACCTACAAAAAGAATACACATTACCTAGACAACACCATTTTGCATACTTGCAAGTCAAACACTACGTTACACAGTTGCAGAAACACATAGATTTCACAGATCATACTGACCCGATATCAAAACTGGTTGCTCGAACATCCCAAGGGGGTCACTCTGTTTCCCCAATATACAAAATGCTGATAGACAGGCCAAACCAAAAGCACAGGGCAAGCCTGGGCGACAAATGGTCAGACATACTGCAGACACCAATTTCGGAGGAACAAATCACAGAGAGTATAGAAAAAGTCAGGAGAGCCACCATAGGAGCAGACATAAGGGAGATGCACATCAAAACGATTCATAGGGCACACATCACCCCCAGGTTATACAGTAAATGGGTGAAGGACGCAGAAAATGTCTGTGTCAAATGTAGGCAGCCAGACCCTGAATATATACACTTACTTGAGACTTGCCCAAGACTGACAAAATTTTGGGCCATGACGGAAAGATGGATAAACAAGATGTGCTCCACCCAGATTAAACTAGATGGGAAAGCTATAGTATTTCTAGACATTACAGCTAAACTAGGCACACAGAAACGACTTATATATAACATAATCCTCACAGCAAGGAAATTAATTCTCAAGGAGTGGAGGAAGAGGGAACCGCCAACACTAAGACAGCTCAAAAGTGCGCTGCGGCAACAGATGATAATAGAACAATTTGATACCATGAGAGATGTAAAAGATAGGGTAAAGGTTTTCATGAGGAAATGGGAGAGGTTGATCCTACAACAGTCAACAGAGATACAAAAACAGATATTACACCCATTCCGTAACTCAGAATACATATTAACTGCACAACTGAGAGGGGAATGGAACATACTGTAAACACTACAAATTGGAAAAGCGAGTTCCAGGGGGGGAAGGAGTCCACTGCTAAACATTAAAATGCGGAGGCATTTAACTGCAGAATACTAACGGAAAAAAATAATAACGGGTAAGAACTTTTACCAATCTGAAAGACACAAAACGTTGTACATGCAGAAATGATAGAAGAAGGGGAGAGGAGTATATGGAGCCCCAGAAAAGGAGGGGCAGAGATAGAGAGGATAATTGAACAGGGGAGATGGTTGATGTTAAATAGGGGAGGGGGCGAGATATAATGAAAAGTGGGGAGGATAATTCAGCGGCAAAAATTAATCATAAGTTCTGATTTTGAAAGTATAACATGTTTTTCGATTTTATTGTTATCATATGACTAAAGTTTGTGAATGCTGTTGGAATTGTCACCCAATAAAAAACTTATTTAAAAAAAAAAAAGAAATAAAGGCCTAGATTACGAGTTTTGTGGTAGCTGAAAAAGCAGCGTTAACAGGTGCTAACGCTGCTTTTTTTACTAACGCTGGCATTACGAGTCTTGCAGGTTTAGGGTTACCGCACACTTTTTTGGGCTTACCGCAAAACGACTTACGTAAACTTCGTAAAGTCTTTTTTCTATGGGACTTTTCATACCGCTGGTATTACGAGTCTGTCCTGGTAGGCCAAAAAGTGAGCGGTACACCCTAAAACTTCAAGATTTCTACCGCATTTGAAAGTCTGTAGTTGTGAGTTTTATGGTACAACGCGGTAACATAAAACTCTTAACTAAAGTGCTAAAAAGTACACTTACACCCATAAACTACCTATTAACCCCTAAACCGAGGCCCTCCCGCATCGCAAACACTAAAACAAAATTATTAACCCCTAATCTGCCGCTCCGGACATCGCCGCCACCTACATTATACTTAATAACCCCTAATTTGCTGCCCCCAACATAGCCGACACCTACATTATATTTATTAACCCCAAATCTGCCGCCCCAATGTAGCCGCAACCTATCTACAGTTATTAACCCCTAATCTGCCGCCCCCGACATCGCCGCCACTATAATAAACATATTAACCCCTAAACCGCCACACTCCCGCCTTGCAAACATTAGTTTATTATTATTAACCCCTAATCTGCCATCCCTAACATCGCCGCCACCTACCTATATTTATTAACCCCTAATCTGCCGCCTCCAATGTCGCCGCCACTATATTAAATTTATTAACCCCTAAACCTAAGTCTAACCCTAACCCTAACACCCCCTAACTTAAATATAATTTAAATAAATCTAAATAAAATTCCTATCATTAACTAAATTATTCCTATTTAAAACTAAATACTTACCTATAAAATAAACCCTATCGGCTAGATTTAGAGTTTGGCGTTAGCCGTCAAAACCAGCGTTAGAGGCTCCTAACGCTGGTTTTGGGCTACCGCTGGTATTTAGAGTCAGTCAGGAAAGGGTCTAACGCTCACTTTGCAGCCATGACTTTCCCATACCGCAGATCCCCTTACGTCAATTGCGTATCCTATCTTTTCAATGGGATCTTTCTAACGCCGGTATTTAGAGTCGTGGCTGAAGTGAGCGTTAGAAATCTAACGACAAAACTCCAGCCGCAGAAAAAAAACAGGAGTTAAGAGCTTTCTGGGCTAACGCCAGTTCATAAAGCTCTTAACTACTGTGCTCTAAAGTACACTAACACCCATAAACTACCTATGTACCCCTAAACCGAGGCCCACCCACATCGCCGCCACTCTATTAATTTTTTTTAACCCCTAATCTGCCGACCGCACACCGCCGCCACCTATGTTATCCCTATGTACCCCTAATCTGCTGCCCCTAATACCGCCGACACCTACATAATATTTATTAACCCCTAATCTGCCGCCCCCGCTATCGCTGACACCTGCATATTTTTTTTAACCCCTAATCTGCCGCTCCGTACACCGCCGCAACCTACATTATACCTATGTACCCCTAATCTGCTGCCCCTAACACAGCCGACCCCTATATTATATTTATTAACCCCTAATCTGCCGCCCCCAACGTCGCCTCCACCTCCCTACAATTATTAACCCCTAATCTGCCGACCGGACCACACCGCTACTATAATAAATGTATTAACCCCTAAAGCTAAGTCTAACCCTAACACGAACACCCCCCTAACTTAAATATAATTTAAATCTGGGGCGGAGCCTAGCCATGAACTGAGATGGCTGCTATTCCTTAGAGCTCTGTAGTCCCTTGTAGAAATTGCTTAAACTCAGAATGATTACATAGTTTATTTATCCCTAAAAAACTTGGCAACCCCTAATATAATCCCTGGAACCCTGCGATACATCACTTGGGGACGTTTGTGAGGAACACGCATACATTTTGCAGAGGACCGGGAATCTCCCGGTCACAGGAGAGGCACGAACCTGCTAAATAGCTGCTACAGGGCTCCGGACCCACAATCCTCTACATCGGAGACCGGGGTGAGCAGACTTCCCAACAGCCTAAGAGCCGGTGGCCTCCACAGCCACCCCCGACTGCTCAGACAGCACCCACGTGGCCTACTAATACACGGAGGCAGAGGAGGCCCTGAGGCCTAGCGGCATTACACGGAGCGCTGCGGGCTTCACCCGCTCCGGACAGAGCTGAGGAAAGACTGACCTTTAGAGGCCCTAAAATAGGGCTCCCTCTGCTCTGCCACGGAACACAGCGCCCGAGTGGGGACCGCATTCACATAACCCGCCGGAGATGCCGGTGGCGAGAGCCCTGCAAATAAAGGCCTTAAGCGGATACCACTTCTGAGGTGCAGGCTGCAACCTGATGTACCCATCCCCCTAGAACCTGACAGATATACCCCGGAGGGAACCGGGAGCAGAGAGCGACAATCAAAGAGGCTGGTGAGTCCCGGGAATAAAAGGGGCAGTGGGATTAACAGAGGGGTTAAATCAGACACAGGTCAATTGCCCTCAAGAACACTCTGGGAAGACTCTAGTGCAGCTTTACAAAACCCACTGCCTCACTAGGCCACTCTACAATCCATAGCCACATTAAGAAGGGGGCCATATATCGTGAGTCCACTCACAAGAACAGGCCGCAATCTTTTCATAAAAAAGGAGAGAAAAAATATAACAAAAAAGGAGAGAGGGGAGAAAAAAGAGGAGAGAAAAGAGAATAAAAAACAGCAGACAGATTTGTAGATACCTAGTGGATATAGGTGAACACTGGGGAATATTATAACAATCGATTATGGCCAGCAAAAGGAACCTCAAGCCACAAAAAGGTGCACAATCCTCTAATATGGAAAACTATTTGATCTCGGCGGACACAGCCCTGCCCCCCAATAAAACAATACATGCAGCAGTGGAGCCGTCCATTTCAGTTCATATGCAAGATCAAGAACTCAGTACACCAATGCATCACTATCTCACAAAGAGCCACATCACTCATCTTTCATCCAAAGAAGATATAAAGAATGCTATGCAGGACTTTAAGAACATGTTCGGGGAACTTAAAAAAAATATTATGGCTGTTGATAGCCGCGTAACTCAGGTTGAGGAGAAACAGGAAACTCTAAACACAGACGTGCAACAACAGTCCAATCTCCTACAGGCTCAAGAGGGCAATGTGCGAGCCCTAATGGATCGTGTTGAGGACCTTGAAAACCGGAGCAGGCGGAACAACCTGCGGTTGAGGGGCATCCCAGAGGCTATAGACTCGCCTGCTTTACTACAATTTATCCAGGATTTTGTCAGATACCTCAAAAGCAACGACTCTGCGCAAGAGTTGCAGATAGAGAGAGCCCACAGGGCCTTACGCCCAAAACCCCCGAATAGAGCACCACCAAGAGACGTTATACTGAAATTTCTCTCCTTCAGAGACAAAGAAGAGGTCCTAAAACTGGCCAGAACTAAACACCCCATCACATTCACGGGAACAGAGATCCAGGTGTATTCAGATCTTTGCCCCACAACACTACAGAAGAGGAGAGACTTGCGACACATCACTATGGCACTGAGAGAGCGAAGGATTCCTTACCGGTGTCTTATAGCAACCAAAGACAACACTACTCACATCCTCAGAACCCCGGAGGACCTTCCAGGATTTGCTCAAGCACTTGGCCTTGATATTGGTCCTCTCCTGGACGAAGTAGCTGCCCCACGGAATAATCACGGTGGGGGACAGAGAGAAAATCAGTAAACCCAAGAGTGACTCTTATTAGTTCCTGGACCATACCTTTTTTTTTTTTTTTCCTTTTTGCCACCGGGACAGAGTAATGGACTTTTCTGATGAACCCTCAGGTCGTATGTTCTTGTGAATACTAAAGCTTAATATACTATGCATATGTGTAGCTGTTGTACCCACTTATTTGCTAATACATCTTACCCCTTATTGCAGACTTTGTATGTATCTACCCCCTAAAAAGGGTATATGTCCTAGCTGAGAATGAGGGTAATCACTGTTTGTAAATGTCTTATGATGCCCTGATGTACCAGGATATGCAGGGGGGTAGTTATCAAGCCGTCAACCTCAAATACGCTGCGTATTCCGCAGCGTATTTGTGGCGAGGCTGATACGCCTTAGTTATCAAAGGCTCGAGACCGGCAAAAGTAGAATTTTGTGACGTCAGCTTCGATCCGCCGGACTCAGTCCGACACAGATCGATTCTTACGTCACTCCAGATGTTCCGCACACAAGTGCGGCACATTCTCACTACTTTTGCTAGTTATCAAAAAACTAGCAGGTACGCTCGGCACTTTTACGGCCCAGCGTACCTGGTTTTCAAAGCGCCAGCCTGGAGGCGGCGGATCCCATAGGAATCAATGGGAGTCTGACCATAGCGAAAGTACAAGTTCGCTGCTGACAGACATCCCATTGATTTCTATGGGAGCTGTCTACACCTAACACCCTAACATGTACCCCGAGTCTAAACACCACTAATCTGACCCCCCCTACACCACCGCAACTAAATAAAGTTATTACCCCCTAAACCGCCGCTCCCGGAGCCCACCGCAAGCTACTCTATACATATTAACCCCTAAACCGCCGCTCCCGGAGCCCACCGCAACTATAATAAATGTATTAACCCCTAACCCGCCGCTCCCTGAACCCGCCGCAACCTATATTAAATGTATTAACCCCTATCCTGCCCCCCCTACACCGTCGCCACCTATAATACATTTATTAACCCCTAATCTGCCCCCCCTACACCGTCGCCACCTATAATAAATTTATTAACCCCTATCCTGCCCCCCACTACGCCGCCGCCACTGTAATAAAATGATTAACCCCTAAACCTAACCCTAACCCTAACGCCCCCTAACTTAAATATTAATTAAATAAATCTAAATAAATTAACTCTTATTAACTAAATGAATCCTATTTAAAACTAAATACTTACCTTTAAAATAAACCCTAATATAGCTACAATATAAATAATAATTATATTCTAGCTATCTTAGGATTTATTTTTATTTTACAGGTACCTTTCAATTTATTTTAACCATGTACAATAGCTATTAAATAGTTATTAACTATTTAATAGCTTATCTAGCTAAAATAAAGAGAAATGTACCTGTGAAATAAATCCTAACCTAAGTTACAATTACACCTAACACTACACTATACTTTAATAAATTATTCCTATTTAAAAATAAATACTTACCTGTAAAATAAACCCTAAGATAGCTACAATGTAATTAATAATTATATTCTAGCTATCTTAGGATTTATATTTATTTTACAGGTAACTTTGTATTTATTTTAGCTAGTTAGAATAGTTATTAAATAGTTATTAACTATTTAATAACTACCTAGCTAAAAGAAATACAAAATTACCTGTAAAATAAATCCTAACTTAAGTTACAATTAAACCTAATACTACACTATCATTAAATTAACTAAATAAACTACCTACAAAGAACTACAATGAAATACAATTACATAAACTAACTAAAGTACAAAAAATAAAAAAAGCTAAGTTACAAAAAATAAAAAATTAAGTTACAAACATGTTAAAAATATTACAACAATTTTAAGCTACTTACACCTAATCTAAGCCCCCTAATAAAATAACAAACCCCCCCAAAATAAAAAAAATCCCTACCCTATTCTAAATTACATAAATTTCAAAGCTCTTTTACCTTACCAGCCCTTAAAAGGGCCATTTGTGGGGGCATGCCCCAAAAAGTTCAGCTCTTTTGCCTGTAAAATAAAAATACAACCCCCCCCCCAACATTAAAACCCACCACCCACATACCCCTAATCTAACCCAAACCCCCCTTACAAAAACCTAACACTAATCCCCTGAAGATCATCCTACCTTGAGTCGTCTTCACTCAGCCGAGCCACCGATGGAACTGAAGAGGACATCCGGAGCGGAAGAAGTTAATCCTCCAAGCGGCGCTGAAGAAATCTTCCATCCGATGAAGTCATCATCCAGGCGGCGCTGAAGAAGTCTTCGATCCGGCCGATGTCATCTTCACAGAGGCGCTGAAGAGGTCTTCTATCCGGGCGAAGTCATCTTCCAAGCCGGGTCTTCAATCTTCCTTCCGCCGACGCGGAACCACCTTCTTCACCGACGGACTACGACGAATGACGGCTCCTTTAAGGGACGTCATCCAAGATGGCGTCCCCTCAATTCCGATTGGCTGATAGGATTCTATCAGCCAATCGGAATTAAGGTAGGAAAATCTGATTGGCTGATGGAATCAGCCAATCAGATTGAGCTCGCATTCTATTGGCTGTTCCGATCAGCCAATAGAATGCGAGCTCAATCTGATTGGCTGATTGGATCAGCCAATCGGATTGAACTTGAATCTGATTGGCTGATTCCATCAGCCAATCAGATTTTCCTACCTTAATTCCGATTGGCTGATAGAATCCTATCAGCCAATCGGAATTGAGGGGACGCCATCTTGGATGACGTCCCTTAAAGGAGCCGTCATTCGTCGTAGTCCGTCGGTGAAGAAGGTGGTTCCGCGTCGGCGGAAGGAAGATTGAAGACCCGGCTTGGAAGATGACTTCGCCCGGATAGAAGACCTCTTCAGCGCCTCTTTGAAGATGACATCGGCCGGATCGAAGACTTCTTCAGCGCCGCCTGGATGATGACTTCATCGGATGGAAGATTTCTTCAGCGCCGCTTGGAGGATTAACTTCTTCCGCTCCGGATGTCCTCTTCAGTTCCATCGGTGGCTCGGCTGAGTGAAGACGACTCAAGGTAGGATGATCTTCAGGGGATTAGTGTTAGGTTTTTGTAAGGGGGGTTTGGGTTAGATTAGGGGTATGTGGGTGGTGGGTTTTAATGTTGGGGGGGGGGTTGTATTTTTATTTTACAGGCAAAAGAGCTGAACTTTTTGGGGCATGCCCCCACAAATGGCCCTTTTAAGGGCTGGTAAGGTAAAAGAGCTTTGAAATTTATGTAATTTAGAATAGGGTAGGGATTTTTTTTATTTTGGGGGGGTTTGTTATTTTATTAGGGGGCTTAGAGTAGGTGTAAGTAGCTTAAAATTGTTGTAATATTTTTAACATGTTTGTAACTTAATTTTTTATTTTTTGTAACTTAGCTTTTTTTATTTTTTGTACTTTAGTTAGTTTATGTAATTGTATTTCATTGTAGTTCTTTGTAGGTAGTTTATTTAGTTAATTTAATGATAGTGTAGTATTAGGTTTAATTGTAACTTAAGTTAGGATTTATTTTACAGGTAATTTTGTATTTCTTTTAGCTAGGTAGTTATTAAATAGTTAATAACTATTTAATAACTATTCTAACTAGCTAAAATAAATACAAAGTTACCTGTAAAATAAATATAAATCCTAAGATAGCTAGAATATAATTATTAATTACATTGTAGCTATCTTAGGGTTTATTTTACAGGTAAGTATTTATTTTTAAATAGGAATAATTTATTAAAGTATAGTGTAGTGTTAGGTGTAATTGTAACTTAGGTTAGGATTTATTTCACAGGTACATTTCTCTTTATTTTAGCTAGATAAGCTATTAAATAGTTAATAACTATTTAATAGCTATTGTACATGGTTAAAATAAATTGAAAGGTACCTGTAAAATAAAAATAAATCCTAAGATAGCTAGAATATAATTATTATTTATATTGTAGCTATATTAGGGTTTATTTTAAAGGTAAGTATTTAGTTTTAAATAGGATTCATTTAGTTAATAAGAGTTAATTTATTTAGATTTATTTAATTAATATTTAAGTTAGGGGGGCGTTATGGTTAGGGTTAGACTTAGGTTTAGGGGTTAATCATTTTATTACAGTGGCGGCGGCGTAGTGGGGGGCAGGATAGGGGTTAATAAATTTATTATAGGTTGCGGCGGGTTCATGGAGCGGCGGTTTAGGGGTTAAACTATTTATTTAGTTGCGGAGAGGTGCGGGATCAGCAGGATAGGGGTTAATAATTTTATAATAGAGGGCGACGGTATAGGGGGGCAGGATAGGGGTTACTAGGTATAATGTAGGTGGCAGCGGTGTCCGGGAGCGGCGGTTTAGGGGTTAATACATTTATAAGACTTGCGGCGGGGTCTAGGAGCGGCGGTTTAGGGGTTAATACATTTATAAGACTTGCGGCGGGGTCTAGGAGCGGCGGTTTAGGGGTTAATACATTTATAAGACTTGCGGCGGGGTCTAGGAGCGGCGGTTTAGGGGTTAGTAACTTTATTTAGTTGCGGGGGCCTCCGGGGGCGCCGGTATAGGGGGTAGAACAGTGTAGTTTAGTGTGAGTGCTTAGTGACAGGCTAGCAATAAAGCTGGGAAAAAGCCGAAGGGCAGCGAGATCGGATGAGTGATAACTGTCACAGTCCGCTGCTCATCGCCCCGCGGCTTTTTGACAGCTTTATTTGATAACTTAGGCGAACGTATTCAAGGTCCGCGGCGGCGAAGGTAGGCGAGCTTAGGCGGACGTATTGGGCCGGCGAAGCCAGAAAAGTAGACGGCTTGATAAGTAGCCCCCGCAGTGTATACACCTTGATAGGCTAATAGCTAGGCACACCTAGAAAAGAAAACACAACCCACAACATAAGGGGGAGCCTAACCCATTAGAAGTATTGACAGAATAAGGGCCGCTCATTTGCGGCACTAGGCTTGGGTGCCCTCTTAGAATCCCCCAGCAATACATTCTACATATATCAACCACCTGATGTTGCTCCTTGCCCTAGCAGACGGCGGTGTAACATGCCGTTAACTTAAACCCTTTACTACCCGGGGGGAATAGATGGCAGAATGCATATATCCCACTACGTAACAATAGGCCTCATCCAGGCTGGGAACATTGATCTACAGACTAAGATGAAACTAACTCACCAGGTACCAAGAGAGAATGAAAAGGGGGGGCTACTCATCCACAGCCTTAATTTTATGTAATGCCGCAGAATCAGACCTTGTTGCGTAGGAGAAGCGGGGTATAGATCTCACTGCTATATATCTATTATAGGACATACTTATACTTGAGAGCTGGAGCGCTATAAAATTCAAGGCCCTCTGTCCCGGCCCTAAAATTTCTAGGGGATCGCCTGAGTTCCACAGATAGTTAGCACAGATCATTCTGAGTTACAAAGATTATATTACTAAGTTATATATAATGCAATTCATACAGGGACAACTACCCCTGCTTGACAAAGTAGTTGAGACTGTTTATTGTTCTAACAGAACCATTTTGTTTATTGTTATAACTACAGTTTAATTGTATTGATTTATTTGTGTATAACACAATTTGCTACTAAACTTGTCCCTCTCTTGAGAGGACACTTTCTTTCTCCCTCTCTTGCTTCTTCCATAGTCTGTTTTGTTTCTTTCTTCTTCCTCTCTCTCCTCTCCCCTCTCTTACACTTAACTTTCCCCCTTCCCACTCCCAGACCCCCTCCTGAGCACACACAGAACTCTTTTATCTTTCGCCCTCCCCTCCCCTCTTTTTTTTTTTTTTTCTCTCCCTCCACTCATCCCTCGTGAGAACCCCACTGACTCCCTCTCGGCCCCCGGACCAAAATGGCGCCTCAACGGATGAGACACAGGTCACATCCAATTGAGCTTATCTCTATAAACACAAAGGGACTCAATAGCCCTAATAAACGCTCCATTGTATTAAAAGACATGCAAAGAATGGGTGGAGATGTAATATTTCTTCAAGAGACCCACTTCTCGGCTACATGTAAGCCGAGATGGTTCAACCGCCATTATCCAACGGCATATTTTGCGTCCGGCCCAGTGAAAAAAAACGGGGTAGGTATACTCTTTAGCGAGAAAATGCCCTTTCAACTGTCGCAAGCCCACAGGAATCCAGAAGGCAGGTTTCTAATACTCACCGGCTCCTTGTTTGGGAGGCCAATAACACTTGCAAATGTATACAGCCCCAATGTGTCCCAGCACCTCTTCCTACAGAAGGTTACCCGCAAAATCCTTGAGACCCAGATAGGTGTTCTCTTTTTGGGGGGGGACCTCAATGCCTCCCTTGATCCCTCTCTTGACACCTCCAATGGCGTCTCCAGCGCCCCTCAGAAAACCCTGAAGCGCATGGCAGCTTCATTAGCGCAGATCGCGGTTCATGACATATGGCGCACACACCACCCTCTTGATAAAAATTATACTTTCTATTCGCACCCACATAGAAAGTATTCTAGAATCGATTACCTGTTCACTGACTCAATGGGCTTAATAATCACTAAAAGCAGTGATATATCTGCCATCACCTGGTCAGATCATGCTCCAGTGGGATGTTCTATACAATGGCCCAGTGCCCCACTTACTCCCTTCATGTGGAGACTAGAGGACACGTTACTGGATGATCCGGTATTCAACTCTGACATCCGGAAATCCCTGATTGAATTCTTCCGCATCAACTCTGACGACCAAATGAAAGATACCACCATCTTGGAGGCACACAAGTGCACTATCAGAGGCCTACTGATTAAGCGGAAAGCAAGGCTTAAAAGACTGCGAAGAGAGCGCTACACCGCTCTTTTGTCCCAAATTGAAAACTCAGAATTTCTACACAAGGCGAACCCGCATGACGAAGTCGAGCTGGCTCGACTGACTCGAGCCAGGGAAACTTTGCTGCAGTTCTTGCAAGAAGAATATCAGAAACAGGCTCTCATGCTGAGACAACTGTTTTTTGAGCAGGGGGACAAGCCCGGTAAGCTCCTTGCCAGGGCACTGGCGAGGAAAGACTAAAAGCTTATGTGCGCCTTGTGAAGGATAAGGAGGGAAGGGAAAGAGCGGACGGAGAGTCCATAGCAGAGGTTTTCAGGGTATATTACAACTCCTTATATAACCTACATGACTCCGACCGGCAGGGAGGGGACAACTCCTCTCAAGGCCGGGAAAAAGAAGACATTCTTCAATATCTTGAGGAACTTGAGCTCCCCAAACTTACAAATGAGGACATGGACTCTCTGAAATCCGCATTCACAAAAGAAGAAGTCCAAAAGGCCATTAAAGATCTTCCCTCGGGTAAGGCCCCGGGACCAGATGGTTTTGGCTTAAAATACTATAAACACTATATAGATATTCTTGTCCCGGAACTAACCAATATGTTCAATTCATTGGCGGATGACCCGGTTCTCCCGGGCTCCATGTTAGAGGCCTACATTACGGTTCTCCCCAAGCCAGGAAAGTCCCCGGATAGACCGGAGAATTTTAGGCCCATATCTTTGGTTAATTCAGATGTAAAGATACTCGCGAAGGTCTTGGCCACTCGTCTGAACAAATTCCTCCCAGACCTAATTTCAACCGAACAAGTCGGATTCATACCCACACGAGAAGCCAGGGATAACACCCTTAAAGTCCTACAGTTAATAACCTACGCCCATGCCCATGACAAACCGCTCTCCCTGGTCACAACAGACGCGGAAAAAGCGTTCGACCGAGTCAGCTGGTCATTTATTCGGTTAACCCTACAAAAATTCGGCTTTGGCCCTAGCTTCACGAACAAAATAATGTCCCTCTACTCAGCCCCAAATGCAAGGGTGAGAGTAAACGGTATCCTCTCGGATGCGTTTCTCATCAAGAACAGAACGAGACAGGGGTGTCCCCTCTCGCAGCTTTTGTTCGCCCTCACCATTGAAATACTGGCAAGTAAAATCAGAGCTAATGCGGCGGTGAAAGGGTTTATGGTGGGCAACACCGAGCACAAATTATCCATGTATGCCGACGATGTCCTCCTTACAATATCAGACTCGTCTGATTCCTTAAGAGCAGCGCTAGCGGAGTTTACGGCATACAGGAAAGTCTCAAATTTTCTCCTCAACCCTCTAAAATCCGAGATTTTAAATATAACTGAACCGGCAGAGGCTTTTGCCACTCTAGGCTCCAATTGCCCAATCCAGATTGCCACGCATAAAATCAAATATTTAGGAATCACACTCACGTCCAATATAGCAGAAATAATATGCCTGAATTATAAAAATATCTGCAATGAGATATGTAGGGATCTTTCCAACTGGAAAAAAAAACAATCTCTTGGATGGGCCGCATAGGGGTGGTCAAGATGAATATCTTACCAAGGGTGCTATATATTATGCAAACGATCCCTGCTGCGGCGGCCTCCCCCTACATCCAACAAATCCAGTCAGCTATGGAGGCGTATATATGGAACGGGACAAAACCACGTATCAGAAAACAAACACTATATCTGCCTAGAAACAGTGGAGGTCTGGGGATCCCCCTACTGGGGGAATACCAAAGAGCTATCTCCCTCCAGAGGATTGTGGAATGGTGCAGGAACTCTAATAACAAGAGGTGGATACAACTGGACAATGAGATCCTCAAACGTGGAAATGTGGGATCTCTGGCGTGGGTCTCAGCGGGGAATCGACCGGACCCAGTTATAACATACCCCATGATAGCTGACACTCTCAAAGCCTGGGATAAACTACTGGCTGAGGGCAAGTATGTGTCCACCCTTGAATCACCAAATATCCCGATAAGGGAAAACCCAGATCTGGGCATGGAAATTAAACCACATACTCAGGGGAGCTCCTATAAACTGGCAGACATAACCATTTCCAATATCTTACAATAAGGCAAACTTAAACCACAGGCTGAGTTGGAGGAATGGGATAGGACCATATTTACATCATGGTTCAGAGTTGCACAGATGGCTCACTATCTTGAAACACACAAGGAAAAAGGAGCGCTGACTAGAGACAGAACTCTATTTGAACTGCTGTGCACTCTACAACAAACACCTACTCAACTCATATCGCGACTCTACAAAATCTTACTGACAAAGGGGGGATCTTTGCTCCCATCATACACCACTACCTGGCAGACCGAGTTCGAAATAGAGATCTCACCCAAAGAGTGGACAAAGATCTTTGAGAGAACCAAAAGGGCCTCTATCTCCGCGAAAATACAAGAAATGCACTATAAATACCTTAGCAGGTGGTACCTGATCCCTCAAAGGCTACATAAAATCTATCCTCACTCAAGTGGGGGGTGCTGGAGGGGCTGTGGAGAGGAGGGATCTCTCCAGCATATTTGGTGGACGTGTCCACACATACGACCTTTCTGGGAGGAGGTGCTGGGAGTAATGAGCAAAATTCTGAATGTTATACTTCCCCCAAAGCCAACATACCTAATCTACCATGAGCTACCTAAGATCACGAGGGCAGATAAATACTCCTTGCTCATTTTGATGCTAAATGGAGCAAAAGCGCTCATCCCAGCTCACTGGAAGAGCCCACAAGTCCCTAGCGTTCAGGAGTGGAGAGCTAGAGTGGTGGATCTACTAAGACTGGAACGCTACCATTACCTAAAAACCGGTAAATTAGCTACACACGAGATGATGGTACTAACATGGGAAGGTAGGGGTCTGTAGTCTTCTAGCCCCCAAAGGTAACCCGCGCTGACTCACATCCGCTGGCCGACCCAGTAGACTTCCCTCCCCCCCCCCTTTTTTTTTTTTTTCCTTCCCCATCCCCCCTTTACCCTTCTCTCCTCTCCCCCACTACCACTTCTTCACTCCTGCACTCATCTGAGTGCAATCATCAGGAATTCAGATATACCCAGCTCTGTGTAAAATTTGTGCTGGGAATCTTCAGTGACATAAAAATGAGAATACCTGATGTATAAATTGTTAGCCTATAACTTGTTTGTATTGCTGGATGTTTTGTTTATTTTTTTATTTTTTTTTGCAGCTCACTTTAATTAGTGAGGGGACAAGCTCAAAATCAATGGATCAAAGTAATGCACTCACTGACAAGAGTGGTACTTTCGGCAAAAATACTCAAAGACTGCCACCCTTCACCCTAACCCCAAATGACCACAGCAGAATGTTATGACTCTCAGGGAGGGTTGGGACTTTCACAACATGTTTTAAATTTGTTTACATTGATCTGGCATCACCACTTTGTTCTGTTTAATACTGTATAACTCATATCAATGAATAAAGCTTGTTTGAAAAAAAAAAAATATATATATAATTTAAATCTAACGAAATAAATTAACTCTTATTAAATAAATTATTCCTATTTAAAGCTAAATACTTACCTGTAAAATAAACCCTAATATAGCTACAATATAAATTATAATTATACTAGTACTAAAGCCCGTGTACACGGGCCATTTTTTGCAGTACAGCGGTCCCACCCCTTGCTCTCTCCCCCCTCTCTTTTGCTCTCTCTTCCCCCTCTCCTTTGCTCTCTCTCTCCCCTCTTTTGCTCTCTCTCTCTCCCCTCTTTGGCTCTCTCCCTCCTTTCTTTTGCTCTCTCTCCCCCCTCTTTTGCTCTCTCTCTCCCCTCTTTGGCTCTCTGCCTCCTTTCTTTTGCTCTCTCTCCCCCCTCTTTTGTTCTCTCCCCCCTCTTTTGTTCTCTCCCCCCTCTTTGGCTCTCTCCCCGCCCTCTTTGGCTCCCCCCCCCTCTTTGGCTCTCTCCCCTCTTTTGCTCTCTCTCCTCTTTGGCTCTCTCTCTCCCCCCTCTTTGGCTCTCCCCCCCTTTGGCTCTCTCCCCCCCCTCTTTGGCTCTCCCCCCACCTCTTTGGCTCCCCCACCTCTTTGGCTCTCCCCCCCCTCTTTGGCTCTCTCTCTCCCCTCTTTGGCTCTCTCCCCTCTTTTGCTCTCTCTCCTCTTTGGCTCTCTCTCTCCCCCCTCTTTGGCTCTCCCCCCCTCTTTGGCTCTCCCTCCCCCCTCTTTGGCTCTCTCTCCCCCCTCTTTGGCTCTCTCCCCTCTTTGGCTCTCTCTCCTCTTTGGCTCTCTTTCCTCTTTGGCTCTCTCTCTCCCCCCTCTTTGGCTCTCCCCTCCCCTTTGGCTCACTGTCGTCCCCCTCTTTTGCTCTCTCTCCCCTCTTTGGCTCTCTCCCCCTTCTTTTGTTCTCTCCCCCCTCTTTGGTTCTGCCCCCCCTCTTTGGCTCTGCCCCCCCTCTTTGGCTCTGCCCCCCCCTCTTTGGCTCTCTCTCCCCCCTCTTTGGCTCCCTTTCCTCTTTGGCTCTCTCTCTCCCCCCTCTTTGGCTCTCCCCCCCTTTAGCTCTCTCCCCCCCCCCCTTTGGCTCTCCCCCCCCCCTCTTTGGCTCTCTCCCCCCCCCCCCTCTTTGGCTCTCCCCCCCCCCCTCTTTGGCTCTCCCCCCCCCCCCCCTCTTTGGCTCTCCCCCCCCTCTTTTGCTCTCTCCCCTACCTTTTTGGCTCTCTCTCCTTTTTGGCTCTTTTTCCTCTTTGGCTCTCCCCCCCTTCTCTTTGGCTCTCCCCCCCCCCTTCTCTTTGGCTCTCCCCCCCTTCTCTTTGGCTCTCCCCCCCTTCTATTTGGCTCTCCCCCCCTTCTCTTTGGCTCTCCCCCCCCCTTCTCTTTGGCTCTCCCCCCCTTCTCTTTGGCTCTCCCCCCCTTCTCTTTGGCTCTCCCCCCCGCTTCTCTTTGGCTCCCCCCCTTCTCTTTGGCTCCCCCCCCTTCTCTTTGGCTCTCCCCCCCTTCTCTTTGGCTCTCCCCCCCCCTTCTCTTTGGCTCTCCCCCCCCCTTCTCTTTGGCTCTCCCCCCCCCCTTCTCTTTGGCTCTCCCCCCCCTTTTCTTTGGCTCCCCCCCCTTCTCTTTGGCTCTCCCCCCCCCCTTCTCTTTGGCTCTCCCCCCCCCCCTTCTCTTTGGCTCCCCCCCCTTCTCTTTGGCTCTCCCCTCCCCCTTCTCTTTGGCTCTCCCCCCCCCCTTCTCTTGTGCTCCCCCCCCTTCTCTTGTGCTCTCCCCCCCCTTCTCTTGTGCTCTCCCTCACCCTTCTCTTGTGCTCTCTCCCCCCTCTTTGGCCCTTCTCCCCCCCTCTCCTGCTCCCTCTCTGGCTCTGTCTTCAGTTCACATCGCGGGACCCCGCCCGGCCACGCCCCCATCGCGGCGACACCCGCCCGGCCATGCCCCTCGCGACGCCCGGCCACGCCCCCATTGCAACGCTCCCGTCGGCCACAAACAGCTGTGAGGTCTGGGGAGCGTGTGGCCGCTTCTCACGCAGCAGACCTCACAGCTGTTGAGTAGCTTACCTCATGCTCCCCAGACCTCACAGCTGTTTGTGTACCTCGCGCTCCCTATCTCAAGGACAAGTGTTTGTCTCTACTGCGCATGACGGCTTCAGACAAACACTTGGCCTTTTATAATATAGGATTGTAGCTATTTTAGGATTAATATTTATTTTACAGGCAACTTTGTAATTATTTTAACCAGGCACAATAGCTATTAAATAGTTAATAACTATTTAATAGTTACCTAGTTAAAATAATTACAAAATTACCTGTAAAATAAATCCTAACCTAAGTTACAATTAAACCTAACACTACACTATCAATAAATAAATTAAATAAACTACCTACAATTATCTACAATTAAACCTAACACTACACTATCAATAAATTAATTAAATAAAATACCTACAAATAAATACAATGAAATAAACTAACTAAAGTACAAAAAATAAAAAAGAACTAAATTACAAAAAAAATATATATTTACAAACATTAGAAAAATATTACAACAATTTTAAACTAATTACACCTACTCTAAGCCCCCTAATAAAATAACAAAGACCCCCAAAATAAAAAAATGCCCTACCCTATTCTAAAATTAAAATAGAAAAGCTCTTTTACCTTACCAGCCCTGAAAAGGGCCCTTTGAGGGGCATGCCCCAAAGAATTCAGCTCTTTTGCCTGTAAAAAAAAAACATACAATACCCCCCCCAACATTACAACCCACCACCCACATACCCCTAATCTAACCCAAACCCGCCTTAAATAAACCTAACACTAAGCCCCTGAAGATCTCCCTACCTTGTCTTCACCACGCCGGGTTCACCGATCGATCCAGAAGAGCCTCCGATGTCTTGATCCAAGCCCAAGCGGGGGCCTGAAAATGTCCATGATCCGGCTGAAGTCTTCATCCAAGCGGGAGCTGAAGAGGTCCATGATCCGACTGAAGTCTTCTATCAAGTGGCATCTTCAATCTTCTTTCTTCCGGATCCATGTAGTTCATCCCGCCGACGCGGAACATCCATCTTCACCGACGACTTCCCGACGAATGACGGTTCCTTTAAGGGACGTCATCCAAGATGGCGTCCCTCGAATTCCGATTGGCTGATAGGATTCTATCAGCCAATCGGAATTAAGGTAGGAAAATTCTGATTGGCTGATGGAATCAGCCAATCAGATTCAAGTTCAATCTGATTGGCTGATCCGATCAGGCAATCAGATTGAGCTCGCATTCTATTGGCTGATCGGAACAGCCAATAGAATGCAAGCTCAATCTGTGTCAGGGATTTGTACATTATAAGCCTATCCCTTTAAATCTTACTCCTTGTACCCTATTTAAGGCCCCTCCTCTCTATGCTCCCTGCTTGGTAATTTAATTCTGTTACTATACGTGACTGCTGACTAAGAAACCTAGCCCTTTCCTCTGAATAGGGGGATTACTTACCTACTCCTGTGGAACTCTGCTGAGTACTACCATCTCAGCTTCTCTCTACTCGAATAACTGAAACGGCTCCTGCAGTTTACCGGATTCAAACCGGAACCAAAAGTTTAGCTGCAGTTTCCTTACTTTCGTTACTCCGGGTGTGTGTGACGTCACACCCGGCATCTCAGCGTTCCTGCAGTGCGTGTACCGCGCTCTCTCACTCTCTCCTTCAAGGGTAATAGTATTAACAGCACTTGCTCCCACGCTGTTCCTGAAGTACAACTTGTATTTGGTCTGTATATACTTTCTATCTTTGCTGGATATTATATTGACTTTCATGTTTGCTATTCCATCTCTACTACGCTTATTGACTGTTTGCTACCTCCATAACTGAATAACATCTTTACCTGCCATAATTCATTGCATTCTTCTAAGGATCTCTGCATATCATTGACACGCTTGATGTTTCATTTCATTTAACCAAAGTGACTGTTCATGCTCATTACCTCTCCAGACTACCATATCAAATAATATCTGCATATTCCAATTTAACTACCTGTTTATTGCCATCTCCTCAAGTGTTGCAGCTACATACTGTATGTTCATTAACAAACTTTGCACTCTGTTTTGATATCAGCTCCAACAATCTCATTCTGTGCTTGTGCTTAATTAATCAAGTTTATCTTGTTACTCATTACCCCTTGAATACGTTACTAGTCTGGCAAATACCATATTACTTGGGGTTATTTTCTATGCCTATGCTGGTCTTAAGTAATTGCATAACTGAGTGTGTGTGTCTTTCATATATACAACTTGCCTACTTTATATTGTAGCTTCTTCTATCTTATTTACATACATTTGTACCCTTGTGACATAGTCTTATCTATCATTAGATACATCTCTATCATAATTATCTGGTGACATATATTGGTTGCGTGACAGCTCCGTTTTCACTCTGTACCCTGCAGTAGTGACCCTCAGTTCAATGAGCAAAACCGGATTCCTATAAGTTAGATCTGTGTGAATCCAAGGTTAGGTGTGAGGCTGAGTGGTCCTACAATAGTGGATACTAGGTACCAGAACTTTATTACACCACTTGTTCTTATACACAACACGTATCATTACAATCTGATTGGCTGATCAGATCAGCCAATCAGATTGAACTTGAATCTGATTGGCTGATTCCATCAGCGAATCAGAATTTTCCTACCTTAATTCCGATTCGCTGATAGAATCCTATCAGCCAATCGGAATTCGAAGGACGCCATCTTGGATGACGTCCCTTAAAGGAACCGTCATTCGTCGGTGAAGATGGATGTTCCCCGTCGGGCGGGATGAACTACATGGATCCAGAAGAAAGAAGATTGAAGATGCCGCTTGATAGAAGACTTCAGTCGGATCATGGACCTCTTCAGCTCCCGCTTGGATGAAGACTTCAGCCGGATCATGGACATCTTCAGCCCCCCGCTTGGGCTTGGATCAAGACATCGGAGGCTCTTCTGGATCGATCGGTGAACCCGGCGTGGTGAAGACAAGGTAGGGAGATCTTCAGGGGCTTAGTGTTAGGTTTATTTAAGGGGGGTTTGGGTTAGATTAGGGGTATGTGGGTGGTGGGTTGTAATGTTGGGGGGGGGTATTGTATGTTTTTTTTTTACAGGCAAAAGAGCTGAATTCTTTGGGGCATGCCCCTCAAAGGGCCCTTTTCAGGGCTGGTAAGGTAAAAGAGCTTTTCTATTTTAATTTTAGAATAGGGTAGGGCATTTTTTTATTTTGGGGGTCTTTTTTATTTTATTAGGGGGCTTAGAGTAGGTGTAATTAGTTTAAAATTGTTGTAATATTTTTCTAATGTTTGTAAATATTTTTTTATTTTTTGTAACTTAGTTCTTTTTTATTTTTTGTACTTTAGTTAGTTTATTTCATTGTATTTATTTGTAGGTATTGTATTTAATTAATTTATTGATAGTGTAGTGTTAGGTTTAATTGTAGATAATTGTAGGTAGTTTATTTAATTTATTTATTGATAGTGTAGTGTTAGGTTTAATTGTAACTTAGGTTAGGATTTATTTTACAGGTAATTTTGTAATTATTTTAACTAGGTAGCAATTAAATAGTTATTAACTATTTAATAGCTATTGTACCTGGTTAAAATAAATACAAAGTTGCCTGTAAAATAAATATTAATCCTAAAATAGCTACAATATAATTATAATTTATATTGTAGCTATATTAGGATTTATTTTACAGGTAAGTATTTAGCTTTAAATAGGAATAATTTATTTAATAAGAGTTAATTTATTTCGTTAGATTTAAATTATATTTAATTTAGGGGGGTGTTAGTGTTAGGGTTAGACTTAGCTTTAGGGGTTCATACATTTATTAGAGTAGCGGTGCGGTCCGGTCGGCAGATTAGGGGTTAATTATTGTAGGTAGGTGGAGGCGACGTTGGGGGCAGCAGATTAGGGGTTAATAAATATAATATAGGGGTCTGCGGTGTTAGGGGCAGCAGATTAGGGGTACATAGGGATAACGTAGGTTGCAGCGGTGTACGGAGCGGCAGATTAGGGGTTAATAATAATATGCAGGGGTCAGCGATAGTGGGGGCGGCAGATTAGGGGTTAATAAGTGTAAGGTTAGGGGTGTTTAGACTCGGGGTACATGTTAAGGTGTTAGGTGCAGACTTAGGAAGTGTTTCCCCATAGGAAACAATGGGGCTGCGTTAGGAGCTTAACGCTGCTTTTTTGCAGGTGTTAGTTTTTTTTTCAGCTCAAACAGCCCCATTGTTTCCTATGGGGGAATCGTGCACGAGCACGTTTTTGAAGCTGGCCGCGTCCATAAGCACCGCTGGTATCGAGAGTTGCAGTGGTGGTAAATATGCTCTGCGCTCCCTTTTTTGGAGCCTAACGCAGCCCTTCTGTGAACTCTAAATACCAGCGGTATTTAAAAGGTGCGGGGGGAAAAAAGCACGCGTAGCTAACGCACCCCTTTGGCCGCAGAACTCTAAATCTAGCCGTAAGATAGCAACAATATAACTAATAGTTACATTGTATCTAGCTTAGGGTTTATTTTTATTTTACAGGCAAGTTTGTATTTATTTTAACTATTTAATAACTACCTAGCTAAAATAAATACAAAAATACCTTAAAATAAAACCTAACCTAAGTTACACTAACACCTAACACTACACTATAATTAAATAAATTAACTAAATTAAATACTATTAAATAAATTAAATAAAATTATCTAAAGTACAACCCCCCCCCACACTGAATTATAGAAAATAAAAAACAAATTACAAGATATTTAAACTAATTACACCTAATCTAAGAGTCCTATCAAAATAAAAAATGCCCCCACAAAATAAAAAAAAACCCTAGCCTAAACTAAACTACCAATAGCCCTTAAAATGGCCTTTTGCGGGGCATTGCCCTAAAGTAATCAGCTCTTTTACCTGTAAAAAAAATACAAACAACCCCCGCAACAGTAAAACCCACCACCCACACAACCAACCCCCCAAATAAAATACTAACTAAAAAAACCTAAGCTCCCCATTGCCCTGAAAAGAAGTGGTCCTCCAGACGGGCAGAAGTCTTCATCCAAGCCGGGCGCGGCATCTTCTATCTTCATCCATCCGGCGCGGAGAAGGTCCATCTTCAAGACATCCGACGCGGAGCATCCTCGTCAAACGAAGGCTTCTTCATAATGAATATCTCTTTAAGTGACGTCATCCAAGATGGCGTCCCTTAGATCCATTCAGCCAAAAGAATGCAAGCTCAATCCTATTGGCTGATTGGATCAGATGAAGCCTTCTGCCCGGCTTGGATGAAGACTTCTGCCCATCTGGAGGACCACCTGGCCCGGCTTGGATGAAGACGTCTCCCGGTAAGTCGATCTTCAGCTGGGGGTTAGTGTTAGGTTTTTTTAAGGTTGTATTGGGTGTTTTTTTTTTTTAGGTTAGGGTTTGGGCGGCAAAAGAGCTAACTGCTCTTTTAAATACCCTTTTCAGGGCAATGGGGAGCTTAGGTTTTTTTAGTTAGTATTTTATTTGGGGGGTTGATTGTGTGGGTGGTGGGTTTTACTGTTGGGGGGGTTGTTTGTATTTTTTTTTTTACAGGTAAAAGAGCTGATTACTTTGGGGCAATGCCCCGCAAAAGGCCCTTTTAAGTGCTATTGATAGTTTAGTTTAGGCTAGGGTTTTTTTTATTTTGGGGGGGGGGTTATTTTGATAGGGCTCTTAGATTAGGTGTAATTAGTTTAAATATCTGTAATTTGATTTTTATTTTCTGTAATTTAGTGGGGGGGTTATACTTTAGATAATTTAATTTAATGTATTTAATAGTATTTAATTTAGTTAATTTATTTAATTATAGTGTAGTATTAGGTGTTAGTGTAACTCAGGTTAGGTTTTATTTTACAAGTACTTTTGCATTTATTTTAGCTAGGTAGTTATTAAATAGTTAATAACTATTCTACCTAGTTAAAATAAATACAAACTTGCCTGTAAAATAAAAATAAACCCTAAGCTAGATACAGTGTAACTATTAGTTATATTGTAGCTAGCTTAGGGTTTATTTTACAGGTAAGTATTTAGTTTTAAATAGGAATTATTTAGTTAATGAAAGGAATATTTATTTAGATTTATTGTAATTATATTTAAGTTAGGGGGTGTTAGGGTTAGACATAGGTTTAGGGGTTAATACATTTAATATAGTGGCGGCGGCGGCGTTTGGGGCGGCAGATTAGGGGTTAATAAATGTAGGTAGGTGGCGGCGATGTTAGGGACAGCAGATTATGGGTTAATAATATTTAACTAATGTTTGCGAGGCGGGAGTGCGGCGGTTTAGGGGTTAATATGTTTATTATAGTGGTGGCGACGTTGGGGGCGGCAGATTAGGGGTTAATAAGTGTAGGTAGGTGGCGGCGACATTGGGGGCGGCAGATTAGGGGTTAATAAATATAATGTAGGTGTCGGCGATGTTGGGGCAGCAGATTAGGGGTTAATAAGTGTAAGGTTAGGGGTGTTTAGACTCGGGGTTCATGTTAGGGTGTTAGGTGTAAACATAAAATTTGTTTTCCCATAGGAATCAATGGGGCTGCGTTACTCAGTTTTACGCTGCTTTTTTGCAGGTGTTTTTTTTTCAGCCGGCTCTCCCCGTTGATTCCTATGGGGAAATCGTGCACAAGCACGTTACACCAGCTCACCGCTGACTTACGCAGTGCTGGTATTGAAGTGAGATTTGGAGCAAAATTTTGCTCTACGCTCACTTTTTGTCTTTTAACGCAGGGTTTCTGAAAACTCTTAATACCAGCGTTGCATGAAAGTGAGCGGTGAGAGTAACGTGCAAGTTAATACCTCACCCCTGTTACCGCAAAACTCGTAATCTAGGCGAAAGATAAGAAAGGAGGGAAAGAAGGGAGGGTGGAGGGGTATTAAGACCTTGCATTTGTGTAGCATGTCCAATGATAAAAGCGTAAGCTATGTTTGTTGCCTCCAGTGTGTTTCTAAAGTTTCCCAATAAAATTTGATATTAAGAAACGTATCTTGTCTATTTTGCTTAATGTAAGAGTATTCTTCCAATAATATCAGTTCCTGTGTTCTTTCCTTCCACTCTGAAATAGTGGGTATAATGTTAGATTTCCATTTTCTCGCTATTAAAGATTTGGCCCCATTTATACAGATCTGAATTAGGTAAAGTCTAAGTTTACAGGAGATCTTGGGTTTGTCATTATATAGTATTGTCATATGGGACAATTTAAATGTGGAGTCAACTATTGGTTGCAGAGCCTTTTTCAAGAGTGTCCCGAAAGGGACGCAGACAGGGGCATGACCACCAAACATGTGACAGGGTTCCAATGTCTCTACAGTCCCTCCAGCACTGAGAGGATAGTCTGGGGTAGAACAGCTTTAGTCTAACAGGTGTCAAATACCACTCTTATCATTATCATTCATTTCAAGGATTTGAGTAGACGTAGAAGATCTATATGTAAAGTCAAATAGTTTATACCATTTATCTGGAGTAATTTCTATATTTAGTTCTTCTTGCCATGACTGGGTAAATCTCGGCAATGTATTATATATACAGTCATCTAGGATAGGTCTTGACAAGGCTAGAGTTCCTCTCAATGAGATGGTTTTACAAAGCTTCTCAAATTGGGTAAGGGGACCTATGTGGAGACAGGTGTAATAGGTGTTTCAATTGTGAGTACTTTAACCAATTGGATAATGTGCCCTCCAAGATATCCGTCAAGGAAGGTAGAGCAAATTTTTCAGATCAGTCAGGATCAAAAAGGGTTGAGTCGTTCCTTCTAACCAATGCCTCCACTCATCTAAAGCCATCAACTCCTTATTTACTACATCATAATTTAACTCAAATGGATTTAATCTTTTAGAGAAGAAACCCACGGGATGCATCTTACCAGATTCAGGGTTATGTTGAGAAAGAACCGCTCCTGCGGCTACAGAGGAAGCATCGACCTCCGAGATAAATTGGAGGTCAGAATCGGGATGTCATATGATAGGAGGAGAAGAGAATGCTGCTTTGAGAGTGTCAAAGGCCTCAATGGATTCAGCAGGACAGTCTTTACAGTTCTGTCCCTTCTTCGTTAGGGAAGTTAGAGGTGAAGAAATAGTGGTGAAACCTTTTATAAACTTCTGATAGCAATTAGCGAAACAGAGAAACCTTTGGAGTGCTTTAAGGGAGGTTGGCCTGGGCCATTCCATAATAGCTGATAGCTTAGTGGGATCCATTTCAAAATCAAACTTGAAAATTATGTAACCTAAGAAGGGGACGGAATCCTGATGAAAAGAACATTTCTCTATTTTGGCAAACAGGTGACTATCTCTGAGCCGTGGAAAAACCATTTTGACATGTGATCCTGAAGAGACTGGGAGAAGATGAGGATAAGGATGTCATCCAGATAGATGATAACGAAATTGTTTAAGTAGTCACAAAATATTTAGTTCACGAAATGTTGAAATACTGCAATGTCCGAATCGAGTATTGAAAGATGTCTTCCATTCGTCTCCTTTGCATATTCTAATGAGATTATATGCACCCCGCAGGTCCAATTTGGTGAATATAGAAGCACCTTAAAGATAGGTAAAAAGCTCCGGAATAAGCGGAAGGGGATAACTGTTTTGATCATTATCTGGTTCAAACCCCTATAGTCTATACAGGGACGAAGGCCGCCGTCCTTTTCCACAAAAACAAAATTTATGCTTACCTGATAAATGTAATTCTCTTGTGGTGTATCCAGTCCACGGATTCATCCATTACTTGTGGGAGATTCTCCTTCCCAACAGGAAGCTGCAAGTGGATCACCCACAGCAGAGCTGTCTATATAGCTCCCCCCCTAACTGCCACCTCCAGTCATTTGACCGAAGACAAGCAAGAGAAAGGAGAAACTATAGGGTGCAGTGGTGACTCTCTTGTAAGGTGTATCCAGTCCACGGATTCATCCATTACTTGTGGGATACCAATACCAAAGCTATAGGACACGGATGAAGGGAGGGACAAGGCAGGCGCTTAAATGGAAGGCACCACTGCCTGTAAGACCTTTCTCCCAAAAACAGCCTCCGAAGAAGCAAAAGTATCAAATTTGTAGAATTTAGAAAAAGTATGAAGCGAAGACCAAGTCGCCACCTTACAAATCTGTTCAACAGAAGCCTCATTTTTAAAAGCCCATGTGGAAGCCATCGCTCTAGTGGAATGAGCTGTAATCCTTTCAGGAGGCTGCTGGCCAGCAGTCTCATAAACTAAGCGGATTATACTTCTTAACCAAAAAGAAAGAGAAGTTGCTGAAGCCCTTTGGCCTCTCCTCTGTCCAGAGTAGACAACAAACAATGCAGATGTTTGACGGAAATCCTTAGTAGCTTGTAAATAAAACTTTAAAGCACGAACCACGTCAAGATTGTGTAAAAGACGTTCCTTCTTTGAAGAAGGGTTAGGACACAGTGACGGAACAACAATCTCCTGATTAATATTCTTATTAGATACCACCTTAGGAAGAAACCCAGGTTTGGTACGCAAAACTACCTTATCTGCATGGAAGATCAGATAAGGGGAATCACACTGTAAGGCAGATAACTCTGAAACTCTTCGAGCCGAAGAGATAGCTACCAAAAACAGAACTTTCCAAGATAAAAGCTTGATATCTATGGAATGCAGAGGTTCAAACGAAACCCCTTGAAGAACTTTAAGAACTAAATTTAAACTCAATGGCGGAGCAATGGGTTTAAACACAGGCTTGATTCTAACTAAAGCCTGACAAAACGCTTGTGCAAAAGAATAGACAGAGCAGAAATCTGTCCTTTTAAGGAACTAGCTGACAATCCCTTCTCCAATCCTTCTTGGAGAAAAGATAATATCCTAGGAATCCTGACTTTACTCCATGAGTAACCCTTGGATTCAAACCAATGAAGATATTTACATCATATCTTATGATAGATTTTCCTTGTGACAGGCTTTCGAGCCTGTATTAAGGTATCAATGACCGACTCGGGAGAAACCACGCTTTGATAAAATCAAGCGTTCAATCTCCAAGCAGTCAGACGCAGAGAAATTAGATTTGGATGGTTGAAAGGACCCTGAAGTAGAAGGTCCTGCGTCAGCGGCAGAGTCCATGGTGGAAGGGATGACATGTCCACCAGATCTGCATACCAAGTCCTGCGTGGCCACGCAGGTGTTATCAAAATCACCGAAGCTCTCTCCTGCTTGATCTTGGCAATCAGAGGAGGGAGCAGAGGAAACGGTGGAAACACATAAGCCAGGTTGAAGGACCAAGGCGCTGCTAGAGCATCTATCAGTGCTGCCTTGGGATCCCTGGACCTGGATCCATAACAAGGAAGCTTGGCGTTCTGACGAGACGCCATGAGATCCAGTTCTGGTTTGCCCCAAAGTTGAATCAACTGCGCAAACATTTCCGGATGGAGTTCCCAATCCCCCGGATGAAAAGTCTGTTGACTTAGAAAATCCGCCTCCCAGTTCTCTACTCCTGGGATATGGATAGCTGATAGATGGCAAGAGTGAACCTCTGCCCATAGAATTATTTTTGAAACCTCCAACATTGCTAGGGAACTCCTTGTTCCCCCTTGATGGTTGATGTAGGCTACAGTCGTGATATTGTCCGACTGAAATCTGATGAACCTGACCGCAGCAAGCTGAGGCCAAGCCTGAAGAGCATTGAATATCGCTCTTAGTTACAGAATGTTTATCGGAAGAAGTGCCTCCTCCTGAGTCCACGAGCCCTGAGCCTTCAGGGAGTTCCAGACGGAACCCCAGCCCAAAAGGCTGGCATCTGTCGTTACTCTTGTCCAATCTGGCCTGCGGAAGGTCATACCCTTGGACAGATGGACCCGAGATAGCCACCAGAGAAGAGAATCCCTGGTCTCTTGATCCAGATTTAGTAGAGGGGACAAATCTGTGTAATCCCCATTCCACTGACTGAGCATGCAAAGTTGCAGCGGTCTGAGATGTAGGCGGGCAAACAGCACTATGTCCATTGCCGCTACCATTAAGCCGATTATTTCCATACACTGAGCCACTGAAGGGCGAGAAGTAGAATAAAGAACACGGCAGGAATTTAGAAGTTTTGACAACCTGGCCTCTGTCAGGTAAATCTTCATTTCTACAGAATCTATCAGAGTTCCTAGGAAGGAAACTCTTGTGAGAGGGGATAGAGAACTCTTTTCTTCGTTCACTTTCCACCCATGCGATCTCAGGAATGCCAGAACAATGTCTGTATGGGACCTAGCGATTTGAAAATTCGACGCCTGTATTAGAATGTTGTCTAGGTAAGGGGCTACTGCTATACCCCGCGGCCTTAGGACCGCAAGGAGTGACCCCAGAACCTTCGTAAAGATTCTTGGTGCCATAGCTAACCCAAAGGGAAGAGCCACAAACTGATAATGCCTGTCTAGGAAGGCGAACCTGAGAAACCGATGATGATCTCTGTGTATCGGAATGTGCAGATAAGCATCCTTTAAGTCCATGGTAGTCATATATTGACCCTCCTGGATCATAGGTAGGATGGTTCGAATAGTCTCCATCTTGAAGGATGGGACCCTGAGAAATTTGTTTAGGATCTTGAGATCTAAGATTGGTCTGAAGGTTCCCTCTTTCTTGGGAACCACAAACAGATTTGAATAGAAGCCTTGCCCCTGTTCCTCCTTTGGAACTGGGTGGATCACTCCCATAAGTAGGAGGTCTTGAACACAATGTAAGAATGCCTCTCTCTTTATCTGGTTTGCAGATAATTGTGAGAGATGAAATCTTCCTGGGGAAGAAGCTTTGAAGTCCAGAAGATATCCCTGGGACACAATTTCCAACGCCCAGGGATCCTGGACATCTCTTGCCCAAGCCTGGGCAAAGAGAGAAAGTCTGCCCCCTACTAGATCCATTACCGGATCGGGGGCTGATCTTTCATGCTGTCTTAGAGGCAGCAGCAGGTTTTTTGGCCTGCTTTCCTTTGTTCCAAGCCTGGTTAGGTCTCCAGACCGGCTTGGACTGGGCAAAATTTCCCTCTTGTTTTGTATTAGAGGAAGTTGAAGCTGCGCCACTCTTGAAGTTTCGAAAGGCACGAAAATTAGTCTGTTTGGTCCTTAATTTGTTGGACCTATCCTGAGGAAGGGCATGAACTTTTCCTCCAGTAATATCAGAAATTATCTCCTTCAGTCCAGGCCCGAATAGGGTCTGCCCCTTGAAGGGAATGTTGAGAAGCTTAGACTTTGAAGTAACGTCAGCTGACCAGGATTTAAGCCATAGCGCCCTACGCGCCTGAATAGCAAAACCTGAGTTCTTAGCCGTAAGTTTGGTTAAATGAACAACGGCGTCAGAAACAAATGAATTGGCTAGCTTAAGAGCTTTAAGCTTGTCAAGGATATCATCCAATGGGGTTTCTACCTGTAGAGCCTCTTCTAGAGACTCAAACCAGAAGGCCGCAGCAGCAGTGACAGGGGCAATGCATGCAAGGGGCTGGAGAATAAAACCTTGTTGAATAAAAATTTTCTTAAGGTAACCCTCTAATTTTTTGTCCATTGGATCTAGAAAAGCACAACTGTCCTCGACAGGGATAGTTGTACGCTTCGCTAGGGTAGAGAATGCTCCCTCCACCTTAGGGACCGTTTGCCACAAGTCCAGTGTAGCGGCATCTATGGGAAACATCTTTATAAAAACAGGAGGGGGAGAGAACGGTACACCTGGTCTATCCCATTCCTTAGTAATAATTTCTGAAAACCTCTTAGGTATTGGAAAAACATCAGTGTAAACAGGCACTGCATAGTATTTATCCAATCTACACAATTTCTCTGGGACTATAATGGCGTCACAGTCATCCAGAGTTGCTAAAACCTCCCTGAGCAACATGCGGAGGTGTTCAAGCTTAAATTTAAATGTAGACATATCAGAATCAGGTTGAAGTGTCTTCCCTGAGTCAGAAAAATCACCCACAGATAGAAGCTCTCGTGCCTCGGCTTCTGTACATTGTGAGGGTATATCAGACATAGCTACTAAAGCATCAGAGAGCTCTGTATTTTTCCTAGCCCCAGAGCTGTCTCGCTTTCCTTGTAACCCTGGCAGTTTGGACAATACCTCTGTAAGGGTATGATTCATAACTGCCGCCATGTCTTGTAAAGTATACGCAATGGGCGAGCTAGATGTACTTGGCGCCCCTTGAGCGGGAGTTATAGGTTCTGAAACGTGGGGAGAGTTAGTCGGCATAACTTCCCCCTTGTCAGTTTCCTCTGGTGATAAATCTTTTAAAGCCAGAATATGGTCTTTATAACTTATAGTAAGATCAGTGCATTTGGTACACATTCTAAGAGGGGGTTCCACAATGGCTTCTAAACATAATGAACAAGTAGTTTCCTTTATGTCAGACATGTTTAACAGACTAGTAATGAGACCAGCAAGCTTTGAAAACACTTTAATTAATGTGAAAAAGCAGAATATAAAAAACGGTACTGTGCCTTTAAGGGAAAAAACAAACACAAAAACTGCAAAACAGTGAAAAAAGCAGTTAACTCTATGAAATTTTTACAGTGTATATAATAGACTAAAATAGCATTGCACCCACTTGCAAATGGATGATTAACCCCTCAGGTTCAAAAACGAAGCAAAAAAACGGTAAAAACCGTTATAACAGTCACAAGCAAACTGCCACAGCTCTACTGTGGCTCCTACTTCCCATAAAACGACTTTTGTAGGCACAAAAACCCTTTACAGAGGTCCAATATGTCAGGGGACTCCTTCAGGGAAGCTGGAGGTCTCAGAATGTAAAAACTACTGCGCAATTAGAGCGCGAAAATAGGCCCCTCCCACCATGCACTCAAAGTCAGAGGACCTTAAAAACTATTCCTAGGAGTAAAATAACAGCAATGTAGAAAACTAGGCCCCAAATAAAGATTTATCACCCTTAGTAAAAAACGTTCTTTATAAATCCTGTAAACGTTTAACATACTAAGCCATAAGAGCAAGTAACATGAATATTACCCTTTACTGCAAGCATGATGCCAGTCGTTGTTAAATCACTGCAATCAGGCTTACCTTAAATATATCAGGCACTGTCAGCATTTTCTAGACTACTTATCATCTCTCTAGAAAAAAATATACTGAACATACCTCAGGGCAGTTAATTCTGCAGGCCGTTCCCCCAGCTGAAGTTTTCCCATACTCTTCAGTTATGTGTGAGAACAGCAGTGGATCTTAGTTACAACCTGCTAAGATCATAAAAAACCTCAGGCAAAACTCTTCTTTTAATTTCTGCCTGAGGTAAAAACAGTACAACGCCGGTACCATTTAAAAATAACAAACTTTTGATTGAAGATAAACTACATTAAGTCACCACATATCTCTAGCTACTTTCCTTGTCGAGAGCTGCAAGAGAATGACTGGAGGTGGCAGTTAGGGGAGGAGATATATAGACAGCTCTGCTGTGGGTGATCCTCTTGCAGCTTCCTGTTGGGAAGGAGAATCTCCCATAAGTAATGGATGAATCCGTGGACTGGATACACCTTACAAGAGAAAAAGAATCCAGCGCCAACTGGGGAAGAAAAGGGACGTATGAAACCTCTAGCCAGATTGTCCTTGATGTATTCCTCCAAGGCAAGATTTTCTGGTCTAGACAGAGGGTAGGGTAGGGTCTTTCCACGGGGTAAAGGTGCCCCAGGAAGAAGGTCTATAGGACAATCGAAGGCTCAATGAGGGGGAAGGCATTCAGCCTCCTTCTTAGAAAACACATCTAGGTATCTCTGGTAAGGTACTGGCAATTATTCAGGTATGTCTAATGCAACAACTGTGGTAACAGGTGGTTTGGTAGGACATTGTAGGCAGTGGTCAAAACAAGTGGAGCCCCAGGAAGAAAGTTCACCTTGAGTCCAAGAGAATGCTGGGCTGTGTAACTGAAGCCAGGGAAGACCCAGGATTATGGGAAACTATGGAGCCGATATCACATCAAAGCTAATACATTTGGTGTGCAATACTCCTACAGAGAAATGTAAGGGTTTAGTGGAGAATGAAATGAGCCCAGACCCCAACGGATCACCGCTGATAGTAGAAACTTTGACAGAATGGACTTTGGAACGGAGAGGTATACCTTGGGATGTTGCAAACAAGGAATCAATGAAAACACTGCCTGCTCCTGAATCAATAAGGCCTCTGGAATGAATTTTGTGATTTCCCAGATGGATGGTTACAGGTACAAAGAGTTTATTATTGAGGGGAGGGAGTTCTTTTTGGCTTAACTCAGTCCATCAAACAGGAGTTAAGCCCTGGCTTTTACTGGTCCAGTAGGACACTCACTCAATAAATGCCCTTTTAAGCCACAATATAAACCAAGAACAATATAAACCAAGAGTCCGTCTTCTAAGGCGTTCAGTCTCTGTCAATTAAATAGTAACAACTTCCATGGGTTCTACTTGTTCCGGAGGAGAAGAGGATAAAGAAACAGGAATGGAGGAGCGGGGAGCAAGGCGAAAAGACTTCCTGGATATAGGTTTTCAGTTTCTGTCCCTTTCTTGATATCACTCACTATACCTGGAATCAAGTCTGATGCAGAGATTAATTAGGTCTTCTAGGGATTCCGGAAGATCCTAAAACACAAGTTCATTCTTTAAACCAGTGCGTGACAAATATGTTCAAAATCTAGGAGCCAGCCCAAAAATCTAGGAGCCAGGCATTTTTTTTGGTTTATGTATGTGTTGATATACATATATATATATATATGTATATATAATGTGTGTATGTAAGTATAAAGAAGCTTAACATTTATTGTTTCATAAATTACAATAAAACAGTTATAAAACAAAAACACACTTACAGGGACCTTGTATTGTCATCAGTGAGAGTTAAAACAAAATATAAAATTTAATGGCATCACTTAAATTTAAGGGTAAAAATGTTACAAAGGGCCTGGGGTGTGTTAAGCGCTGAGCAGAATAATGGATATAATGATAAATATGAGCCAGATATAATCTGCAACAATAAGCTGACAGAAGTATCCAAAATAAGCTTCCAAAATAAGTTATCAGAAGTAACCAACAATAAATAATTCTATGTTACAATATACACTAAAAAATATTTAAAAAAAAAGTTTAAAAAGTATAATATATGACCCGGTATAAATAAATAATATAGCGATGGATAGGTTCGGGGGTGAGTGTCACAAGGAAAACTAAATAACTAATGAATAGACAGAAATGCATTCAAAGGTGTCACACATAAGTGTGAATCAATGCACAAATAAACAAAACAATAATGGACCACGATAATTTAAAAAAGTTCACAAAGTTCATATGCGTCCATATAAAATAAAGATATGTTGAAATGAGAACACAGCACTCTTGTAGTTTAACCCCTCCAGTGAGTGTACTTACAGACTCAAACCCCAATAGTATGAGGTAATTTTGAGGCAGTAGAGACTGTATTTCAAACGATCCTTGGGTACGTAGGTAGGGAGAGTGAGTGTGCTCGTGAATTTCTCTTCGGATCCCTTATAGGGCTCCTTCTGCTCCTGGATCTATTTGTTATTCAAATCCCTTCATATCTCTTCATGGGGCTCCGGTGAATGTCTGACCTCAACGATATGAGGTAACAACAGCGTTAACGTGATTGTCACGCCACCACCGGAGGTTCCGGAGGCTCTTCTGGCGTGTTTGGTTGCAGGGCAATGTCTTCCTCTCTGAGCCATCCCCTCTGCTAACGTCAGGACCGGCTTCTTATTCCGGTCTCTCAATCCTCTGGTGCCTGATTGTTTGTTCTTTCCGGAGGCTATTGTGAGTACTCTTGCTTTGTGTTATCCTGTTCCAGAACCTTTGCCTGATTACAAGTTGCCAAACCCTGCATATACGACTATGCTACTGCTTAAACCTCAAACTGCCTGATTACAAGTTTCCAAACCCTGCATATACGACTACGCTATTGCTTAACCCTCAAACTGCCTGATTACAAGTTGCCAAACTCTGCATATAAGACTATTCTATTGTTTAACCCTCAAACTGCCTGATTACAAGTTGCCAAACTCTGCATATAAGACTATTCTACTGCTTAACCCTCAAACTGCCTGATTACAAGTTGCCAAACCCTGCATATACGACTACGCTACTGCATAACCCTCAAATTGCCTGATTACAAGTTGCCAAACCCTGCATATACGACTACACAATTGCTTAACGCTCTAACTGCCTGATTACAAGTTGCCAAACTCTACATATATGACTATTCTACTGCTTAACCCTCAAACTGCCTGATTACAAGTTGCCAAACTCTGCATTTAAGACTATTCTATTGCTTAACCCACAATCTGCCAGATTACAAGTTGCTAGTCTCTGCTTCATTGACCATGCTGACCCTTAACCCTCAAAAGTGCCTGATTTTCAAGTTACCTAATCCTTCCTTATTGACTGTTTGTTTTTGGTACCCTATTCTGAAGTTTTACCTGCAACTATCAAGATTTACTTTACCATTTCCAGAGGACCCAGACCAACACTGCTCCATATCGTGAGTACCTTGTTTCATAGTAGTTGTCGTGGGGTCACGTCCTGGATTAAACTCAGAGTGCAAGGGTGTTATTTTAGTTCGCCCTAGCATTTGGGTCTTCTTCTGGACATTACCTAACCTGACATTACAATCAGGCCATATTATGGACCCAGATGAGTTATCCAGGGCTGTGGCCCTGCAAGGACAACTTATTGGTAATCATTCTGCACATTGGCAATCTTTGGATTCCAAGTTGACCAGATAACTGCTCTGCTACATAATCGATCCGCTCCTTCTGAAGCTACTATGTCTCGTACTGCAGCTGCTGCCAGTACCTCTGCTGTTTATAATCCACCTCAGCCAGTGGGACATTATATACCTAGAATTCCTCTTCCTGATAAGTATGACGGGAATCCAGAAGAATATTGTGGATTCCTTAATCAGTGTCATCTACATTTCAGAAACAATCCTCAAGTATTTGTTAATTCTTCTGCCAATATCACTTTAATCATTTCCCTCTTGAAGGGTAAGGCTCTGGCCTGGGTATCCCCTCTTTTGGAGAAAGACGACCCTCTTCTTCAGGATTTGGAGTTATTTGTGTCTATTTTCTCCTCTGTTTTTGACAAACCTGGGAGGTCAGCTGCTGCTGAGGCTGGGTTGTTGGATTTGAGACAAGGATCGCTATCTGTAGCTCAATATGCTATAGAATTCAGGACCTTAGCTGCTGAGACTGATTGGAACCATGGAGCTTTACGAGCTGCTTTTCGCAAGGGACTTTGCGAATGCTTGAAGGATGAACTTGTGTTTCGGGAACTTCCTGACTCTCTGGAGGATCTTATCAATTTATGTATAAATCTTGACGCCCGACATTCTGAACGTCTACAGGAGAGAGATAGGAACCGAAGAACCTTTTCTAGATCTTCTTTTTGTCCTCCTATTCATACCCCAAGTTTTTCAAGTAACAACTCCCATTCATCTGAGTCTGTAGAACCCATGGAAGTAGGGGCTATTAAGTTATCTGAAGTCGAACGTCATAGAAGGCGTACTCTTGGGTTATGTTTGTATTGTGGTACTAAAGGACATTTACTTAAGGACTGTCCAATCCGTCCAGTAAAAGCCAAGGCTTAACTACTGATAGAGGGACAGAGTTAAGCCAAAATCCTATGACTTTCCTCAATTCTAACCTATTCGTTCCTGTAACCATTTGTTTTGGAGACACTGACGGCTAGATTTAGAGTTGGGCGGTAGCCGTCAAAACCAGCGTTAGAGGCTCCTAACGCTGGTTTTGGCCGCCCGCTGGTATTTGGAGTCAGTCAGGAAAGGGTCTAACGCTCACTTTCCAGCCGCGACTTTTCCATACCGCAGATCCCCCTACGCCATTTGCGTATCCTATCTTTTCAATGGGATCTTTCTAACGCCGGTATTTAGAGTCTTGGCTGAAGTGAGAGTTAGAATTCTAACAACAAAACTCCAGCCGCAGAAAAAAGTCAGTAGTTAAGAGCTTTCTGGGCTAACGCCGGTTTATAAAGCTCTTAACTACTGTGCTCTAAAGTACACTAACACCCATAAACTACCTATGTACCCCTAAACCGAGGCCCCCCCACATCGCCGCCACTCTATTAAAATTTTTAACCCCTAATCTGCCGACCGCACACCGCCGCCACCTACCTTATCCCTATGTAGAGATCCGGTCGGCAGATTAGGGGTTAATAATTGTAGGTAGCTGGCGGCGACGTTGGGGGTGGCAGATTAGGGGTTAATACTATTTATTATAGGGTTAGTGAGGCGTATTAGGGGTTAATAACTTTATTATAGTAGCGGTGAGATCCGGTCGGCAGATTAGGGGTTAATAATTGTAGGTAGGTGGAGGCGACGTTGGGGGCGGCAGATTAGGGGTTAATAAATATAATATAGGGGTCGGCGGTGTTAGGGGCAGCAGATTAGGGGTACATAGGGATAATGTAGGTTGCGGCGGTGTACGAAGCGGCAGATTATGGGTTAATAATAATATGCAGGGGTTAGCGATAGCGGGGGCAGCAGATTAGGGGTTAATAAGTAAGGTTAGGGGTGTTTAGACTCGGGGTACATGTTAGGGTGTTAGGTGCAGACTTAGGAAGTGTTTCCCCATAGGAAACAATGGGGCTGCGTTAGGAGCTGAACGCTGCTTTTTTGCAGGTGTTAGGTTTTTTTTCAGCTCAAACTGACCCATTGTTTCCTATAGGGGAATCGTGCACGAGCACGTTTTTGAAGCTGGCCGCGTCCGTAAGCACCGCTGGAATTTAGAGTTGCAGTGGCGGTAAATATGCTATACGCTCCCTTTTTGGAGCCTAACGCAGCCCTTCTGTGAACTCTAAATACCAGCGGTATTTAAAAGGTGCGGGCGAAAAAAAGCATGCGTAGCTAACGCACCCCTTTGGCCGCAGAACTCTAAATCTAGCCGTAAGTTTCAAGCTCAAGCTCTCATCGACTCAGGAGCTGCTGGTGTTTCTATTGATTCAAGTTTTGTTAACTCTCTCAGGATTCCTCTTCTAGCCAAGAAACAATTAATCAAAGTAACTACTGTTAGTGGGCAGCCTCTGGGATCTGGAGTCATCCAACATTCTACTATACCTCTTCTTTTATCTGTGGGCATACTCCACTCTGAAATGATTCGTTTTGATGTTATCTCCTCCCCCCACATTCCGTTGATTTTGGGGCTACCTTGGTTGCAGCTACATGATCCTGTATTCTCTTGGTCCAAGGGAGAGCTTCTTTCCTGGGGAACTACCTGTTTTAAGCATTGCCTGCAAAATCCCTCCAAGCTATCCGGTCCTGTAGTGGCTTGTGTGGAAGTTCCTGATTCTCTTCCTAAACACTATCATGCCTTTTGTGATGTTTTTTCTAAGAAGGAGGCGGAGTCGTTACCTTCTCATTGGATTTCGACTGTCCTATTGATTTGTATTCTGGGGCCCCTCTGCCTAAAGGGAGGACTTATCCTCTCTCTTGTCATGAAAATACCTCTCTTGAGGAATACATTAAGGACAACTTGGCCAGAGGATTTATTCGTCCTTCATCATCACCGGTGGGAGCAGGTTTTTTCTTTATTGGGAAAAAAGACGGAGGGCTTCGTCCCTGTATAGATTATTGGGCCTTGAATCAGATTACTGTCAAAAACAGTTATCCTCTTCCGCTCATCCCTGAGCTATTTGATCGTCTCCAAGGTACTACTTTTTTTTTCCAAGTTGGATCTCCGTGGGGCCTACAATTTGGTCAGAATTCGTAAGGGAGACGAATGGAAGACAGCCTTTAACTCAAGATTTGGCCACTACGAATACCTATTAATGCCTTTTGGATTGTGCAATGCACCAGCAGTATTTCAACACTTTGTTAATGAGATTTTCAGAGATTTTTTAAACCAATTTGTTATCATCTATCTGGATGACATTCTGATCTATTCCAGTACTTTACAGGAACATGTACACCATGTAAAGCTTGTGCTTCAGAGATGACAACTCCCTTTTCGCTAAATTGGAGAAATGCTCTTTCCATCAGAGGTCCATTCCCTTCTTGGTTTATATTATTTCAGAATCTGGTTTTGAGATGGATCCTGCTAAGCTTTCCACAATTAAGGACTGGCCTAGACCTACCACCCTCAGATCCCTGCAGAGGTTTCTTGGCTTTGCCAACTACTATAGAAAGTTTATAAAGAATTTCGCTGACATTACCTCTCCTCTCACTACTCTCACTAAGAAGGGACAAGATTGTAGGAACTGGTCTATTTCGGCAGTACAGGCTTTTGAAACTCTGAAATCGGCCTTCTCTTCAGCACCACTTCTCAGTCATCCTATTCCTGATCACCAATTTATCTTGGAAGTAGATGCTTCCTCTATTGCAGCTGGAGCTGTTCTCTCCCAACGAAATCCGTCTACCAGTAAAATACATCCTGTGGCGTTCTTTTCCAAAAAGTTCAACCCTGCCGAATTAAACTATGATGTGGGCAACAAAGAATTATTGGCTATAAAGCTTGCTTTGGATGAGTGGAGGCATTGGTTAGAGGGTTCTAGTCACCCATTCTTTATTCTGACAGAATCTCCTGTACCTCCATACAGCTAAACGTCTCAATCCTCGTCAGGCTCGGTGGGCTTTGTTCTTTTCCAGGTTTAATTTTGTACTTTCCTATGTTCCTGGTTCTAAGAACTCCAAGGCAGATGCATTATACAGGCAATTTCAGTCCACAGAGTCTTCTCCGATGGAGGCCGAACCCATACTACGTCCAGTCAGAGTTTTGGCTCAAGTATCCTCTTTTCCAGTGCAGGCTTTACGGTCTGCTCAAAGTCGGGAACCGTCTTCTCACAAGCTTCCTCCTGGAATTCTGTATGTACCCTGTGGATTACATCTTAGGCTCTTACGTTGTGCTCATGACAACATATCTTCAGGTCATCCTGGAGTAACCAATACTCTGTGGAGATTTAAACAACATGTTTGGTGGTCCACCATGAGGAGAGATGTTAAAGATTATATAGACGCTTGTAGCTCATGTGCATCTAATAAACAGTCTACTCATCGACCCTTTGGATTGTTACACCCTCTTCCTGTTCCTCAATACCCTTGGTCCCACATATCCATGGACTTTGTTACGGATCTTCCTGTTTCTGCTGGAAATACGACTATTTGGGTAGTGGTGGACCGATTCTCCAAGTCTGCTCATTTCATTCCTCTTCCAGGATTGCCTTCTGCTTAAAGACTTTCTGATCTTTTTGTCCTTCATATCTCTCGTTTACATGGATTTCCTTCTGACATTGTGTCTGATCGAGGTGTTCAATTTGTTTCGAAATTCTGGAGGTCTTTTTGTAAGCACTTTGGAATCAACATATCCCTTTCTACTGCACATCATCCTCAGTCTAACGGACAGACCGAGCGGGTCTTTGGAGTCTTTTCTCAGGCATTATGTAAACCATCACCATTCCAACTGGTCACAGTTATTGCCTCTGGCGGAATTAGCTCATAACTCACACTGCAATTCCTCCTTACAGACCTCACCCTTTAAGGCAGCCTATGGCTTTGAACCTAGAACTTTTCCTATGATTACTAGTTCTTCTGAAGTTCCTGGAGCAGATCGTATCGTAAAGAATCTCAGTAACCATTGGCAACATATACGTCAGAATCTACTCTCTGCTTCAATAAAGCATAAAAGATTTGCTGATTGCAGAAGGTGTAAGGCTCCTCTACTTCGTACTGGAGACAGAGAATGGTTGTCTACCAGATTCATTTGTCTAAAACAACCCTGTACAAAATTGGGTCCCAAATACATTGGTCCCTTTCGAATTGTGTCTAAAGCTTGTTCTTCAGCTTATCGTCTGGCCTTACCTAAGACCCTCAAGATCCATCCTGTGTTTCATGTGTCTCTTCTCAAGCCAGTTATCTACAACCGGTACTCCATCAAGATTAAACCTCCTCCTCCGCTCTCTGTAGAGGGTACTTCAGAGTTCGAAGTCAGCCAGATTCTGGATTCCAAGCTACAGGGCAATCGGTTGTACTACTTGGTCCATTGGAAAGGTTATCCTATCACAGAGCGATCTTGGGAACCTGCCTCTCATGTACATGCTCCTGCTCTTGTCAAGTCTTTTCATATTAAAGGGACACTGTACCCAATTTTTTTCTTTTGTAATTCAGAAAGAGCATGCAATTTTAAGCAACTTTCTAATTTACTCCTATTCTCAATTTTTCTTCGTTCTCTTGCTATCATTATTTGAAAAAGAAGGCATCTAAGCTTTTTTTTGGTTTCAGTACTCTGGATAGCACTTTTTTATTGGTGGATGAATTTATCCACCAATCAGCAAAGACAACCCAGGTTGTTCACCAAAAATGGGCCGGCATCTAAACTTACATTCTAGCATTTCAAATAAAGATACCACGAGAATGAAGACAATTTGAGAATAAGAGTAAATTAGAAAGTTGCTTAAAATTTCATGCTCTATCTGAATCACGAAAGAAATTTTTTGGGTACAGTGTCCCTTTAAGTATCCTGCCAAGCCTGCTCCGGTGCCTGATTGTTTGTTCTTTCCGGAGGCTATTGTGAGTACACTTGTTTTGTGTTATCCTGTTCCAGAACCTTTGCCTGATTACAAGTTGCCAAACCCTGCATATACGACTACGCTACTGCTTAACCCTCAAACTGCCTGATTACTAGACATGTGCATGGCTAAAAAATTTGGTTCGTTTTCGGTTCGGATCGATTCGGACTCTTCCAATTTCGGATCGGATCGAATCGAATTCGGCAAAATTTGAATGAATTCATTTCGGATTTATTCGGATTCGAATAAATTTGTTTCGGATTTATTCGGATTCGAATAAATTCGGCTGAATTCGGTTCTATTCGGTTCCGAAATTCAGTATGTTTTAGTACACTAACACCCATTTAGTACACTAACACCCATAAACTACCTATGAACCATTAAACCGAGGCCCCCCCACATCACAAACCCTATAATAAAATTATTTAACCCCTAATCTGGCGACCGGACACCGCCGCCACCTACATTATAGCTATTAACCCCTAATCTGCTGTCCCTAACATCGCCGACCCCTACATTATAGTTATTAACCCCTAATCTGCCCCCCCCCAACGTCGCCGCAATCCTAACTACAAGTATTAACCCCTAATCTGCCGACCGGACATCGCCGCCACCTACATTATAGCTATTAACCCCTAATCTGCTGTCCCTAACATCGCCGACCCCTACATTATAGTTATTAACCCCTAATCTGCCCCCCCCCAACGTCGCCGCAACCTAACTACAAGTATTAACCCCTAATCTGCCGACCGGACATCGCCGCCACCTACATTATAGCTATTAACCCCTAATCTGCTGTCCCTAACATCGCCGACCCCTACATTATAGTTATTAACACCTAATCTGCCCCCCCAACGTCGCCGCAATCTAACTACAAGTATTAACCCCTAATCTGCCGACCGGACATTGCCGCCACCTACATTATAGCTATTAACCCCTAATCTACTGTCCCTAACGTCGCCGACCCCTACATTATAGTTATTAACCCCTAATCTGCCCCCCCAACGTCGCCGCAATCTAACTACAAGTATTAACCCCTAATCTGCCGACCGGACATTGCCGCCACCTACATTATAGCTATTAACCCCTAATCTACTGTCCCTAACGTCGCCGACCCCTACATTATAGTTATTAACCCCTAATCTGCCCCCCCCAACGTCGCCGCAATCCTAACTACAAGTATTAACCCCTAATCTGCCGACCGGACACCGCCGCCACCTACATTATAGCTATTAACCCCTAATCTGCTGTCCCTAACATCGCCGACCCCTACATTATAGTTATTAACCCCTAATCTGCCCCCCCCAACGTCGCCGCAACCTAACTACAAGTATTAACCCCTAATCTGCCGACCGGACATCGCCGCCACTATAATAAATGTATTAACCCCTAAACCGCCGTACTCCCGCCTCGCAAACACTATAATAAACTTTATTAACCCCTAATCTGCCCTCCCTAACATCGCCGCCACCTACCTACAATTATTAACCCCTAATCTCCCGCCCCCAACGTCGCCGCTACTATAATAAGGTTATTAACCCCTAAACCTAAGTCTAACCCTAACACCCCCTAACTTAAATATAATTTAAATAAAACGAAATAAATTTACTATAATTAAATAAATTAATCCTATTTAAAACTAAATACTTACCTGTAAAATAAACCCTAATATAACTACAATATAACTAACAGTTACATTGTAGCTATTTTAGGATTTATATTTATTTTACAGGCAACTTTGTATTTATTTTAACTAGGTACAATAGCTATTAAATAGTTATTGACTATTTAATAGCTACCTAGTTAAAATAATTACAAAATTACCTGTAAAATAAATCCTAACCTAAGTTACAATTAAACCTAACACTACACTATCATTAAATAAATTAACTACAAGTACCTACAATTATCTACAATTAAATAAACTAAACTAAAGTACAAAACAAAACAAAACACTAAATTACAAAAAAACCCACTAAATTACAAAAAATAAAAAAATATTACAAGAATTTTAAACTAATTACACCTAATCTAAGCCCCCTAATAAAATAACAAAGCCCCCCAAAATAAAAAAATGCCCTACCCTATACTAAATTACAAAAGTTAACAGCTCTATTACCTTACCAGCCCTTAAAAGGGCCTTTTGCGGGGCATGCCCCAAAGAAAACAGCTCTTTTGCCTGTAAAAAAAAACACACCACCCCCAACATTACAACCCACCACCCACATACCCCTACTCTAACCCAAACCCCCCTTAAATAAACCTAACACTACCCCCCTGAAGATCTCCCTACATTGAGTCGTGTTCACCCAGCCGGGCCGAAGTCTTCATCCGATGGGGCAGAAGAGGACATCCAGACCGGCAATTTTAAACTAATTACAGCTAATCTAAGCCCCCTAATAAAATAACAAAGCCCCCCAAAATAAAAAAATGCCCTACCCTATACTAAATTACAAAAGTTAACAGCTCTATTACCTTACCAGCCCTTAAAAGGGCCTTTTGCGGGGCATGCCTCAAAGAAAACAACTCTTTTGCCTGTAAAAAAAACACACCACCCCCAACATTACAACCCACCACCCACATACCCCTACTCTAACCCAAACCCCCCTTAAATAAACCTAACACTACCCCCCTGAAGATCTCCCTACATTGAGTCGTGTTCACCCAGCCGGGCCGAAGTCTTCATCCGATGGGGCAGAAGAGGACATCCAGACCGGCAGAAGTCTTCATCCAAGCAGGACAAGAAGAGGTCTTCCATCCATCAGAAGTCTTGATCCAAGCGGCATCTTCTATGTTCATCCATCCGGAGCAGAGCGGAAGCATCCTGAATACATCCGACGCGGAGCATCCTCTTCTTTCTTGATCCGACGACTAAATGACTGTACCTTTAAGTGACGTCATCCAAGATGGCGTCCCTTGAATTCCGATTGGTTGATAGGATTCTATCAGCCAATCGGAATTAAGGTAGGAAAAATCTGATTGGCTGATGGAATCAGCCAATCAGATTCAAGTTCAATTCGATAGGCTGATCCAATCAGCCAATCAGATTGACCTTGCATTCTATTGGCTGATCGGAATAGCCAATAGAATGCGAGGTCAATCTGATTGGCTGATTGGATCAGCCAATCGGATTGAACTTGAATCTGATTGGCTGATTCCATCAGCCAATCAGATTTTTCCTACCTTAATTCCGATTGGCTGATAGAATCCTATCAACCAATCGGAATTCAAGGGACGCCATCTTGGATGACGTCACTTAAAGGTACAGTCATTTAGTCGTCGGATCAAGAAAGAAGAGGATGCTCCGCGTCGGATGTATTCAGGATGCTGCCGCTCCGCTCCGGATGGATGAACATAGAAGATGCCGCCTGGATCAAGACTTCTGATGGATGGAAGACCTCTTCTTGCCCCGCTTGGATGAAGACTTCTGCCGGTCTGGATGTCCTCTTCTGCCCCATCTGATGAAGACTTCGGCCCAGCTGGGTGAACACGACTCAAGGTAGGGAGATCTTCAGGGGGGTAGTGTTAGGTTTATTTAAGGGGGGTTTGGGTTAGAGTAGGGGTATGTGGGTGGTGGGTTGTAATGTGGGGGGGGTATTGTGGTTTTTTTTTACAGGCAAAAGAGCTGTTTTCTTTGGGGCATGCCCCGCAAAAGGCCCTTTTAAGGGCTGGTAAGGTAATAGAGCTGTTAACTTTTGTAATTTAGTATAGGGTAGGGCATTTTTTTATTTTGGGGGGCTTTGTTATTTTATTAGGGGGCTTAGATTAGGTGTAATTAGTTTAAAATTCTTGTAATATTTTTTTATTTTTTGTAATTTAGTGGGGGGGGGTTTGTACATTAGTTTAGTTTATTTAAATGTATTTAATTGTAGGTACTTGTAGTTAATTTATTTAATGATAATGTAGTGTTAGGTTTAATTGTAACTTAGGTTAGGATTTATTTTACAGGTAATTTTGTAATTATTTTAACTAGGTAGCTATTAAATAGTCAATAACTATTTAATAGCTATTGTACCTAGTTAAAATAAATACAAAGTTGCCTGTAAAATAAATATAAATCCTAAAATAGCTTCAATGTAACTATTAGTTATATTGTAGCTATATTAATAGCTAGTAGGGGGCTTAGATTAGGTGTAATTAGTTTAAAATTCTTGTAATATTTTATTATTTTTGGTAATTTAGTGTTTGTTTGTATTTTGGTACTTTTCTGATGGATGGAAGACCTCTTCTTGCCCCGCTTGGATGAAGACTTCTGCCGGTCTGGATGTCCTCTTCTGCCCCATTGGATGAAGACTTCGGCCCGGCTGGGTGAACACGACTCAAGGTAGGGAGATCTTCAGGGGGGTAGTGTTAGGTTTATTTAAGGAGGGTTTGGGTTAGAGTAGGGGTATGTAGGTGGTGGGTTGTAATGTTGGGGGGTGGTATTGTGTTTTTTTTTTTACAGGCAAAAGAGCTGTTTTCTTTGGGGCATGCCCTGGAAAAGGCCCTTTTAAGGGCTGGTAAGGTAATAGAGCTGTTAACTTTTGTAATTTAGTATAGGGTAGCGCATTTATTTTATTTTGGGGGGCTTTGTTATTTTATTAGGGGGCTTAGATTAGGTGTAATTAGTTTAAAATTTTTGTAATATTTTTTGTAATTTAGTGGTTTTTTTTTTGTAATTTAGTGTTTTATTTTTTTGTACTTTTGTTTAGTTTATTTAATTGTAGATAATTGTAGGTACTTGTAGTTAATTTATTTAATGATAGTGTAGTGTTAGGTTTAATTGTAACTTAGGTTAGGATTTATTTTACAGGTAATTTTGTAATTATTTTAACTAGGTAGCTATTAAATAGTCAATAACTATTTAATAGCTATTTTACCTAGTTAAAATAAATACAAAGTTTCCTGTAAAATAAAAATAAACCCTAAGATAGCTACAATGTAACTATTAGTTATATTGTAGCTATCTTAGGGTTTATTTTACAGGTAAGTATTTAGTTTTAAATAGGATTAATTTATTTAATTATAGTAAATTTATTTCGTTTTATTTAAATTATATTTAAGTTAGGGAGTGTTAGGGTTAGGGTTAGACTTAGGTTTAGGGGTTAATAACCTTATTATAGTAGCGGCGACGTTGGGGGCGGGAGATTAGGGGTTAATAATTGTAGGTGGGTGGCGGCGATGTTAGGGAGGGCAGATTAGGGGTTAATAAAATTTATTATAGTGTTTGCGAGGCGGGAGTGCGGCAGTTTAGGGGTTAATACATTTATTATAGTGGCGGCGATGTCCGGTCGGCAGATTAGGGGTTAATACTTGTAGTTAGGTTGCGGCGACGTTGGGGGGGGGCAGATTAGGGGTTAATAACTATAATGTAGGGGTCGGCGATGTTAGGGACAGCAGATTAGGGGTTAATAGCTATAATGTAGGTGGCGGCGGTGTCCGGTCGGCAGATTAGGGGTTAATACTTGTAGTTAGATTGCGGCGACATTGGGGGGGCAGATTAGGGGTTAATAACTATAATATAGGGGTCGGCGATGTTAGGGACAGCAGATTAGGGGTTAATAGCTATAATGTAGGTGGCGGCGATGTCCGGTCGGCAGATTGGGGGTTAATACTTGTAGTTAGGATTGCGGCGACGTTGCGGGGGGCAGATTAGGGGTTAATAACTATAATGTAGGGGTCGGCGATGTTAGGGACAGCAGATTAGGGGTTAATAGCTATAATGTAGGTGGCGGCGGTGTCCGGTCGGCAGATTAGGGGTTAATACTTGTAGTTAGATTGCGGCGACGTTGGGGGGGCAGATTAGGGGTTAATGAAATTTATTATAGTGTTTGCGAGGCGGGAGTGCGGCGGTTTAGGGGTTAATACATTTATTATAGTGGCGGCGATATCCGGTCGGCAGATTAGGGGTTAATAAGATAATGCAGGTATCAGCGATAGCGGGGGCGGCAGATTAGGGGTTAATAAGTGTTAGATTAGGGGTGTTTAGAGACTCGGGGTACATGTTAGGGTGTTAGGTGGGAAACAATGGGGCTGCGGTGTTTTTTTTCAGCCGAAACTCCCCATTGTTTCCTATGGGGAAATGCCGAATTTTACCGAGCTAATTCGGATTTATTCGGAGATACGGCAGCTATTTCGGATTCATTCAGTAGATTCGGAAGTATTTTAATTCGGAAATTCGAATCGATCCGAATCTCCGAATTTACCGAATTTTCCGAATTTCCGAATAAATCTGAAACGAACCGCACATGTCTACTGATGACAAGTTGCCAAACCCTGCATATACGACTACGCTACTGCTTAACCCTCAAACTGCCTGATTACAAGTTGCCAAACCTTGCATATACGACTACGCTATTGCTTAACCCTCAAACTGCCTGATTACAAGTTGCCAAACTCTGCATATAAGACTATTCTATTGTTTAACCCTCAAACTGCCTGATTACAAGTTGCCAAACTCTGCATATAAGACTATTCTACTGCTTAACCCTCAAACTGCCTGATTACAAGTTGCCAAACCCTGCATATATGACTACGCTACTGCTTAACCCTCAAACTGCCTGATTACAAGTTGCCAAACCCTGCTATATATACGACTATGCTATTGCTTAACCCTCTAACTAGAAAGATATACAGAGGGCGACTCCTAGTGCAGATCAGTAAGCTAAGTGTGTACCCACCAGCTTAACCCTTCAGAGATATACTCACAAAGTATAAAGCACACTATAGTGCTAATGGAGCAAGCTGGGTATATTGCAGTGGCCCAGCGCACATACCACTCCGGTGAAGGACAGTCCAAGATGTTAAAAAATGCTCAAAAAATGAAAAAAGGAGACTCCAGAAATATATTTAAAAAATACTTTATATAGTATATAACAGTGTACAATATAAAATCAGTAAAAATCGCTACGCGTTTCCTGAGGAAACAGAGTGGTCAGCTCTGGGAAACGCGTAGCGATTTTTACTGATTTTATATTGTACACTGTTATATACTATATAAAGTGTTTTTTAAATATATTTCTGGAGTCTCCTTTTTTCATTTTTTGAGCATTTTTTTAACATCTTGGACTGTCCTTCACCGGAGTGGTATGTGCGCTGGGCCACTGCAATATACCCAGCTTGCTCCATTAGCACTATAGTGTGCTTTATACTTTGTGAGTATATCTCTGAAGGGTTAAGCTGGTGGGTACACACTTAGCTTACTGATCTGCACTAGGAGTCGCCCTCTGTATATCTTTCTATTTTTTCAGATGATTTTGGGAATCTACTAAGAGGAGCTGCCCTTGTATTCTGATGCACAGTCAACTGGGACACTGCTAAGTTTCCAGACTGCTTATCTAGGCATTATCTTTGCCTTAATTAAATGTGAGTATAAAATCTATATCTCATTTGATCTAATCTAATGTATACTGCCTACACTAGGAGGCGCCCTTTCTTTTTGTTTCATTAACCCTCTAACTGCCTGATTACAAGTTGCCAAACTCTGCATATATGACTATTCTACTGCTTAACCCTCAAACTGCCTGATTACAAGTTGCCAAACTCTGCATTTAAGACTATTCTATTGCTTAACCCACAATCTGCCAGATTACAAGTTGCTAGTCTCTGCTTCATTGACCACGCTGAGCTTAACCCTCAAAAGTGCCTGATTTTCAAGGTACCTAATCCTTCCTTTTTGACTGTTTGTTTTTGGTACCCTATTCTGAAGTTTTACCTGCAACTATCAAGATTTACTTTACCCTTTCCAGAGGACCCAGACCAATACTGCTCCATATCGTGAGTACCTTGTTTCATAGTAGTTGTCGTGGGGTCACATCCTGGATTAAACTCAGAGTGCAAGGGTGTTATTTTAGTTCGCCCTACCATTTGGGTCTTCTTCTGGACATTACCTAACCTGACAGTGATAGCTTGCAGCTTGAGAGATGTACATGAAGCCAAACCGGCAGGTTAAACTGCTTTTGGAATCAGCGTGAAGAGTCAAATTGAGTATTCAATGAGAAACCAATGGTACACCAACACCTGACACGTTTCGAAGGATTTTAACAGTATTTCCTTCTTCATCAGAGGCGATATGTTAGAATGGAGTGAGTAGCGCTTATTAAGTTTTAGCGCCAACACATCTCCTATGCTCCTCGCCTTCCGATTGGTCCTACGGGACCACATCCCCCGGCTTTGAAGTAACCAGGTGGCGAGGACTCTTCACTATAGATTTCCGTTGATACAAATAGACAGAAAAATAACAAATGGTATTCTTGCTTTGAAATACCATTCATATGAACAGAATTTTTTTAAACTATTAGAAATATGTCTATATAAATGGCGTTTTATTCGGCCATAAAGAAATAGATATATTTCGAAAAACTTTCCTTTGGCTGTTAAAAATTTGTTGGGGAGAGGGGATCTATAAAAAATTATTATAATTAATATATATAATAGTTAATAAAAACATATACACTAAAAGGAAAGTATTAAATAATTATATTGTAAATGATAAAAAATATATATATATAAATATTTTATAATTTATAAAAATCTTACAGTAGTGCCGGATATAACTCTTCAGGTGTTCCAAATGCAATGTGTTACATATTTATTTGATTACATACATACTGGGTATTAGAATTGTCCCCAAAAACGATTGTAATAACTATACTTGATACTATATGAATTGATTTAAATATCATGTTAAATGCATAATGTCATGACATATTCAGACTGATGGATTGTCAATCAATCTGAGGACTACTGGCTGTTAGACCCTCAAGTAGTTTGTCTTTTTCTAATACATGCCAGTGTTTTTTTATAATGGTTTTAATTTCTCTTGTCCCTTCGTTGTATGTTGTATTAAACTTACTTCCTAGTGTTTTGTTGTTTTCATTCCTACCTTCCCTCACCTGTAGTAGGTCCTTTCTCTTCAATGATTTTGCTTTTAGGTAAGCTTCTTTAACAAGTTTTCCCTGATAACCTTTCTCAATGAATCGATTAGTCAGAATAACAGAATCTTTTTCGAAATCCTCGATTTTGCTAAATTTTCTGCGTATCTGCTGAAATTGTCAGAACGGTATATTTTTAATCCAGTTTGGACGATGACAGCTTTTGGCGTGCAGATAACCATTTCTGTCTGTATCTTTCCTATATAATCTTGTGATGATGTTATTATCATCATGAGTAATTATCAAATCCAGAAATTTGATTTATTCGATATTGCTTTTATGAGTTAAATGGAGGTTCCTGTTGTTAGTGTTGACATATTTAATAAAATCAGACAGAGAATCTTTACTCCAATTCCAAATTAGTACAATATCATCGATAAAGCGCCCCCAGAATGTAATAGATGAACTAAAGGGGTTGTTGTTCCAAATAGTAGTCTCCTCCCAATGACCCATGTAAAGGTTGGCATAGCTTGGGGCAAAACGTGACCCTATCGCTGTGCTGCTAATTTGGAGATAATTATTTTCTCTTTGAAGAAAACTACTGTGTTTAAGGATATATTTAATAGATAATAATAAAAAATCTTGTTTGCTAAGAGGTAGAGTGGTTCTTTCTTTAAACCAAAAGTCAACCGATAAAATCCCTTAATCGTGTGGGATACATCTATATAAGCTACTCACATCCACTGTAACCCACTGGAAGTTATCCCTCCACTTGATATTAGAATTTTTTTCAATAATATCCATAGAATCCCTTATATAGGATTTTAATGTGGGTATAATGGGCTGTAGGTAGGTATTCACATATTCCGACAATTTAGTCGTAAGTGAATCCATTCCAGACATGATTGGTCTGCCAGGTGGATTTAGGGGATCCTTATGCACCTTGGGAAGGTGATACAAAATAGCTGTTGTTGGATCAGTAATATTTAAAAATTTTAACTCATTCATGTTTAGAGTTCCAGAGTTTTCAGCGTCATCTAATAGGCTATTATATATCTGCAAATACTCTGTTGTGTTTTTTTTAATTAATTTTCGATATGTTTCAGTCTCCCCCAGAAGTCTATTAGCTTCATTGATATAATCCTTTCTGTCCTGTACAACTATCCCCCCTCCCTTATCCGCTTCTCTTATGACAATCCCTTTATCTTTTTTGATTATGTGACAGACCCCTCTGTCAACCTCCCTACGGATTATAGATCCAGGCATTATGTTAAGTCACCCTGTGCCCATTATCCAACAGTACTGGAGGGGTTAACTTCAGTTTTGAGTAACTGTTAGTTTTGAGTATCTGTATTGTCTTAGACAGTTGTTGTTAGCAGTTGTAGTTGTTGCACCAGTTTTTAAGCAGTGGCTAGAAGCAAAATAAATAGCTGATTTAGACTTAAACTTGGACTGAATTATTTAGACAACATTTTTAAGATGAGGATGTCTCTGCCTAACTAAAAGATATTGCGGATCCTACTGCCGCTACAATTGGTGGCAAGTGATGGGTTGGTCCTCATAGCCCAGAAGAGCAACTACACATCCGGACCTAATGGGAATACAGTATGAAAGGCTGAAAAGAGCCACCCTTAAAGACCTGCTAGAACAACTGTACAGTGAGTTGTTATGCTGTTAAGTCTGGGAAAAGTAAAGTAGAAGGGAAAGTGTTGCTTCAAGGAATAATTGTGAGTTACTGCACACACAGCAATAATCAGACTGAGCAGACAGACAGAGAACACAGTTTGCTTGTAACGGGACTTAAAAAAGCAACTTCTTGAAGAGGGAGATTATTACAATACTGACCGAGATGGACGGAGTACCAGGGCCTGAAGGAACCAATGAGCCCAGCATATCAGACAGAACTCCCGAAGAAGCAAGCTTTGACCGGGCGGTTAAAATAAGACTGGCACATTATGGCCCCAACCCGACTGCCGAAATTATCGACCGGGTCATAGCAGCTGTGGATGCCAACCTACTTCGCCAAAGCAGCGCTGCAGCAGCCTAAGTCACAGTAACCCCAGTGGAAAAGAGAAAAATACATTTTGCAGCTTTTAAAAACTTAATTGAAACGGAAGGAGAGATTGATGGGTACCTTGCGGATTTTGAGAGACAATGTGCACTACACAAGGTACCAGCAGAGGACTGGGTCACGATATTATCCGGAAAATTATCCGGCTGGGCCAGCGAGGCTTTTCGGGTGATTCCAGATGAGGAAATCAGGGATTATAATGTTGTAAAAGAGGCTCTGCTCTCCAGGTATGCGATTACACCGGAGGCATACAGGAGACGGTTCAGAGACACTATTAAACTAGCTGGAGATTCCTACGGGCATGTAAGGTGCACTGCACAGCAGCTCACTGGATGGTGGGGTGCCAAGCCGTATCTGGGGAAGAGGTGCTGCAGCTATTCCTGTTGGATCATTGCTTTGACAAGTTATCCGCAGGAGTTAAAGAGTGGGTTCGGGACCGTATACCCTCCACCCTGCATGAAGCTGCTCGCCTGGCAGATGAGTATACGGATGCCCGCAAACTGGACACTGCTACCACTAAGATCCCTGCCAGAGTGGAGTACAGACCCACAGTCACCTCAGCAGCTACCAGTTACCAACCCCCGGCACACCGCTCTACCACACCGCCTTCAGCCACGAACTATCCTCAGACAGCCCGGTTCAACTCACGGGATTACTCCCAGCCTATTCGGTGCTTTGGATGTAAGCAACTAGGGCACAAAAGACCAGAGTGTCCCCTAAACACAGCGAACCAAGCACAGTCCTGGAGAAGACCCGCCGGCGGAAACCCACGTAACCCTCAGCCTGCTGCCCACTGCGTAGAGGAGGAAGAATGCTGGGGCATCCTACATGAAGCAGACCCCGTGCAAGCTGCCCACCGGGATAACCGGCAACAGCACCGTCAACTGGTTAAAGTGAATGGGAAGGAGGTCAGTGGTCTACGGGATACTGGTGCTACCATAACCTTGCTCCAAAAGAACTTGGTGTCTGAGAACCAGCACACTGGAGACACTGTGGCTGTGAGGATAGCAGGGGGCGCTGTGTTCCGCCTACCTGTTGCCCGGGTACATTTGGATTGGGGAGTGGGCGCTAGACATGTGAATGTGGGGGTCATGAAGGGTTTACCAGCTGATGTTCTCCTTGGAAATGACTTGGCCCCCCTTGTTTCTGCCTACGCTCCCATGGGTCCCGCCGATGTTAACCCTGTG
>NC_069499.1:1360955991-1360963491 GCF_027579735.1 Bombina bombina
AAAAACTTAAATAAACACAGTGTGTGTAAATATATGAAAGAAACATGAAATAAAATGAAATAAAAATAAAAATCAGCATCATAAAACTCAATACCCTAAAAGAAAAGCCAATATTAGAGCTGAGGGGAAAATGAGTCATTCACATCGACAGATCATGTATATGAATTCGGAATATATAATATAATTCCAATAATTATAAAAGGTCCTTGTCAACTTGTATTGATAGCCAGACCCAAGTAAAAGTTAATTCACTAACATGTGTCAGTCGATCTATACAAGGCGCTATGAATGCTCAAGAAATGTTAAATTCTAAAAATAGTATTAACCCTATCTGTACTTCAAATCCAAATATTAGTACAAAACCCCAGTAGAAAAACCAAGGGGGGTAAGAAGCAGACAGGAAGGTATAGGAGCCCCTACAGTAACTCTACAGTAACTCAGGAGTCAATTAAATATGAAACATCAATAATCAATGAGGAATAGAAGAACAATTTAATTTGTGGGGGATAAGAAAGAAGACAAAGGTATATACTACCTAATCCTCAAGAGCAGAAAGGTGAGATAAAATGGTTAACCTGGCTCAGACATAACTAATAAGGAAGATATAAACATTTATTCAACAAATAAATCCACATCCATTCTTTTATTAATGCCTTCTGGGGCCCTAGTTTGTAGTTTGATCATCTTTTTTTCTGAGACTTTTTTCCCTGTCACCCCCCCCCCCCCCAGGGTGTTTCTTAATTATATCAATACAAATAAATGAGAAATATTTGGGTCCCTGACCATGTAGCCTAAAATGTTTGGCAACTGGGGTTTTAGGTTCTTTTTCATCTAAGGAACGCAAATGTTCACGAATTCTGTCTTTCAATGGATGGGTGGTGATGCCAACGTATTGGCATGAACAAAATAAGCAATTGACTAGGTATATAACATATTGGGAGTTGCAATCAATTCTATCTCTAATGTGAAACAATTGTTAAGTAACTTTAGAAGAAAAAGTATCTGTTACTGTTACGCAAGTACATCCCTTACAGGGTACATGGCCACATTTGAAGCACGCTGGTTTTGGGCTTAACCAATTAGGTCTAGCAGAATATTTTGCTGCAAAATGTTTTCTTGTTATGTCACTCAATGTCGGCGCTTTTCTCGCTATGCATTTTATTCCCAGTGTGAGAATTTCCGTTAATGCCTCATCACCTTTTAGAATTATTAAATTGTTCTTTACAATTTTACAAATTTGTTGGTACTGTCTGCTAAATTGTGTAATGAACAATATATTTTGGTGTGGCATTATGGCATTTTCACGATCATAAATCTTATTAGTATTATTTTTACCCATAAGTAGGTCCTGTCTATTTAAGTCCGCCACTTGTGTTTCTATTCGTTTTAACAAATCTTTGTGGTAACCCCTGTCAATCAGTCTGTTAGTCAGTTCTTGTGCTTGTGAGTGATATTGTGTTAGCTCAGTGCAATTCCTCCTCAAGTATTGAGCTTTGGGAATGCCCCTCTTCAAATGATGAAGATGGCATGAATCAGCTCTTAATATTGTATTTCTTGCCAAGAGTTTACGATAAGTCGACGTTGAAATTTTGTTATCTATAATACCTAGGCTCAGGTCTAGAAAATCTATGTTAGTTTTATGTGTCTGGGCTGTAAATGCTAGATTATATTCATTGTCATTCATAAAGTCAATGGACATGTCAACGGTGTGACCATCATTACTGTCCCAAATGACAATTATGTCGTCTATGAAACGACCATACAGAATAACATTAGTTTTATAGGGAAAGGAATATGAAAAAATGCGATTTAGCTCTAACCACCCCATGTAGATGTTGGCATAGGCAGGGGCAAATTTAGCCCCCATCTCCGTGCCACATCTTTGTAAATGGTATTCGCCTTGGAAGATAAAGAAATTATGTTGTAATAGAAACTTGGTGATCTGAATAATGAATGCTATAAACTCATCACTATAATTAGAGTGTCTGTGTAACATAAAGTCAATTGCTTCAAGGCCCATTGTGTGGGGGATATTGGAGTAAAGGGCTGTGACATCAATAGTCGCCCACATGTATGTTTTCCTCCAAGTGATGTTTTTAATTTGAGTTATCAAGTGTGTACTATCCCTAATATAGCTTGGTAAGGCCAACATGTGGTCGAGCCAACCACCCAACCTTTCACAGAGTGATCCTGTGCTTGCCACAATGGGCCGCCCGGGTGGTTTTTCCAATCCCTTGTGTATTTTTGAAACAATCCGGAAGTATGGGGTGGTTGGCTCTTCCACATAAAGATAAGTTTGTGAGTGATATTGTGTTAGCTCAGTGCAATTCCTCAATCCTGTTTGTTTTATAGGCGACTATTAGATTATTTTTTATATTAATTTTTTTATTATTATTATTTATCTACACGTTGTCTGGAAAGATGAATATTGTTTTATCCTATTCTAAGAATTTTTTGTGTTTCTTTTTTAGGTCTACATATTTTATATTTCTTTCATGTAATTAACAAGAGTCCATGAGCTAGTGACGTATGGGATATACATTCCTACCAGGAGGGGCAAAGTTTCCCAAACCTTAAAATGCCTATAAATACACCCCTCACCACACCCACAAATCAGTTTTACAAACTTTGCCTCCAAGGGAGGTGGTGAAGTAAGTTTGTGCTAGATTCTACGTTGATATGCGCTCCGCAGCAAGTTGGAGCCCGGTTTTCCTCTCAGCGTGCAGTGAATGTCAGAGGGATGTGAAGAGAGTATTGCCTATTGAATGCAGTGATCTCCTTCTACGGGGTCTATTTCATAAGGTTCTCTGTTATCGGTCGTAGAGATTCATCTCTTACCTCCCTTTTCAGATCGACGATATACTCTTATATTTACCATTACCTCTACTGATTCTCGTTTCAGTACTGGTTTGGCTTTCTACAAACATGTAGATGAGTGTCCTGGGGTAAGTAAGTCTTATTTTCTGTGACACTCTAAGCTATGGTTGGGCACTTTATTTATAAAGTTCTAAATATATGTATTCAAACATTTATTTGCCTTGACTCAGAATGTTCAACTTTCCTTATTTTCAGACAGTCAGTTTCATATTTGGGATTATGCATTGAATTATCATATTTTTCTTACCTCAAAAATTTGACTTTTTTCCCTGTGGGCTGTTAGGCTCGCGGGGGCTGAAAATGCTTCATTTTATTGTGTCATTCTTGGCGCGGACTTTTTTGGCGCAAAAATTTCTTTTCCGTTTCCGGCGTCATACGTGTCGCCGGAGGTTACGTCATTTTTTGACGTTATTTTGCGCCAAAAATGTCGGCGTTCCGGATGTGGCGTCATTTTTGGCGCCAAAAGCATTTAGGCGCCAAATAATGTGGGCGTCTTATTTGGCGCTAAAAAAAATGGGCGTCGCTTTTGTCTCCACATTATTTCAGTCTCATTTTTCATTTGCTTCTGGTTGCTAGAAGCTTGATATTTGGCATTCTTTCCCATTCCTGAAACTGTCTTATAAGGAATTTGATCTATTTTGCTTTATATGTTGTTTTTTCTCTTACATATTGCAAGATGTCTCATGTTGCATCTGAGCCAGAAGATACTACAGGAAAATCACTGCCTGCTGGATCTACCAAAGCTAAGTGTATCTGCTGTAAATTTTTGGTAGCTATTCCTCCAGCTGTTGTTTGTAATAATTGTCATGACAAACTTGTTAAAGCAGATAATATTTCCTTTAGTAATGTACCATTGCCTGTTGCAGTTCCCTCAACATCTAAGGTGCAGAATGTTCCTGATAACATAAGAGATTTTGTTTCTGAATCCATAAAGAAGGCTTTGTCTGTTATTTCTCCTTCTAGTAAACGTAAAAAGACTTTTAAATCTTCTCTCTCTACAGATGAATTTTTAAATGAACACCATCATTCTGATTCTTTGGACTCTTCTGGTTCAGAGGATTCTATCTCAGAGATTGATGCTGATAAATCTTCATATTTATTTAAGATGGAATTTATTCGCTCTTTACTTAAAGAAGTACTAATTGCTTTAGAAATAGAGGATTCTAGTCCTCTTGATACTAATTCTATACGTTTGGATAAGGTTTTTAAAGCTCCTGCGGTTATTCCAGAAGTTTTTCCTGTTCCTAATGCTATTTCTGCAGTGATTTCCAAAGAATGGGATAAATTGGGTAATTCATTTACTCCTTCTAAACGTTTTAAGCAATTATATCCTGTTCCGCCTGACAGGTTAGAATTTTGGGACAAAATCCCTAAAGTTGATGGGGCTATTTCTACCCTTGCTAAACGTACTACCATTCCTACGTCAGATGGTACCTTGTTTAAGGATCCTTTAGATAGAAAAATTGAATCCTTTCTAAGAAAAGCTTATCTGTGTTCAGGTAATCTTCTTAGACCTGCTATATCATTGGCTGATGTTGCTGCAGCTTCAACTTTTTGGTTGGAAACCCTAGCGCAACAAGTAGCAAATCGTGATTCTCATGATATTATTATTCTTCTCCAGCATGCTAATAATTTTATCTGTGATGCCATTTTTTGATATTATTAGAGTTGATGTTAGGTTTATGTCTCTGGCTATCTTAGCCAGAAGAGCTTTATGGCTTAAGACTTGGAATGCTGATATGGCTTCTAAATCAACTCTACTTTCCATTTCTTTCCAGGGAAACAAATTATTTGGTTCTCAGTTGGATTCTATTATTTCAACTGTTACTGGTGGGAAAGGAACTTTTTTACCACAGGATAAAAAATCTAAAGGTAAAAACAGGGCTAACAATCGTTTTCGTTCCTTTCGTTTCAACAAAGAACAAAAGCCTGATCCTTCGTCCTCAGGAGCAGTTTCAGTTTGGAAACCATCTCCAGTCTGGAATAAATCCAAGCCTGCTAGAAAGGCAAAGCCTGCTTCTAAGTTCACATGAAGGTACGGCCCTCATTCCAGTTCAGCTGGTAGGGGGCAGGTTACGTTTTTTCAAAGAAATTTGGATCAATTCTGTTCACAATCTTTGGATTCAGAACATTGTTTCAGAAGGGTACAGAATTGGTTTCAAGATGAGACCTCCTGCAAAGAGATTTTTTCTTTCCCGTGTCCCAGTAAATCCAGTGAAAGCTCAAGCATTTCTGAATTGTGTTTCAGATCTAGAGTTGGCTGGAGTAATTATGCCAGTTCCAGTTCCGGAACAGGGGATGGGGTTTTATTCAAATCTCTTCATTGTACCAAAGAAGGAGAATTCCTTCAGACCAGTTCTGGATCTAAAATTATTGAATCGTTATGTAAGGATACCAACGTTCAAGATGGTAACTGTAAGGACTATATTGCCTTTTGTTCAGCAAGGGAATTATATGTCCACAATAGATTTACAGGATGCATATCTGCATATTCCGATTCATCCAGATCATTTTCAGTTCCTGAGATTCTCTTTTCTAGACAAGCATTACCAATTTGTGGCTCTACCGTTTGGCCTTGCTACAGCTCCAAGAATTTTCACAAAGATTCTCGGTGCCCTTCTGTCTGTAATCAGAGAACAGGGTATTGTGGTATTTCCTTATTTGGACGATATCTTGGTACTTGCTCAGTCTTTACATTTAGCAGAGTCTCATACGAATCGACTTGTGTTGTTTCTTCAAGATCATGGTTGGAGGATCAATTTACCAAAAAGTTCTTTGATTCCTCAAACAAGGGTAACCTTTCTGGGTTTCCAGATAGATTCAGTGTTCATGACTCTGTCTTTAACAGACAAGAGACGTCTAAAATTGATTACAGCTTGTCGAAACCTTCAGTCTCAATCATTCCCTTCGGTAGCCTTATGCATGGAAATTCTAGGTCTTATGACTGCTGCATCGGACGCGATCCCCTTTGCTCGTTTTCACATGCGACCTCTTCAGCTCTGTATGCTGAACCAATGGTGCAGGGATTACACGAAGATATATCAATTAATATCTTTAAAACCGATTGTTCGACACTCTCTAACGTGGTGGACAGATCACCATCGTTTAATTCAGGGGGCTTCTTTTGTTCTTCCGACCTGGACTGTAATTTCAACAGATGAAAGTCTCACAGGTTGGGGAGCTGTGTGGGGATCTCTGACGGCACAGGGAGTTTGGGAATCTCAGGAGGTGAGATTACCGATCAATATTTTGGAACTCCGTGCAATTTTCAGAGCTCTTCAGTTTTGGCCTCTTCTGAAGAGAGAATCGTTCATTTGTTTTCAGACAGACAATGTCACAACTGTGGCATACATCAATCATCAAGGAGGGACTCACAGTCCTCTGGCTATGAAAGAAGTTTCTCGAATTTTGGTTTGGGCGGAATCCAGCTCCTGTCTAATCTCTGCGGTTCATATCCCAGGTGTAGACAATTGGGAAGCGGATTATCTCAGTCGCCAAACGTTGCATCCGGGCGAATGGTCTCTTCACCCAGAGGTATTTCTTCAGATTGTTCAAATGTGGGGGCTTCCAGAGATAGATCTGATGGCCTCTCATCTAAACAAGAAACTTCCCAGGTATCTATCCAGATCCCGGGATCCTCAGGCGGAGGCAGTGGATGCATTATCACTTCCTTGGAAGTATCATCCTGCCTATATCTTTCCGCCTCTAGTTCTTCTTCCAAGAGTAATCTCCAAGATTCTGAGGGAATGCTCGTTTGTTCTGCTAATAGCTCCGGCATGGCCTCACAGGTTTTGGTATGCGGATCTTGTCCGGATGGCATCTTGCCAACCATGGACTCTTCCATTAAGACCAGACCTTCTGTCGCAAGGTCCTTTTTTCCATCCGGATCTGAAATCCTTAAATTTAAAGGTATGGAGATTGAACGCTTGATTCTTAGTCAAAGAGGTTTCTCTGACTCTGTGATTGATACTATGTTACAGGCTCGTAAATCTGTATCTAGAGAGATATATTATAGAGTCTGGAAGACTTATATTTCTTGGTGTCTTACTCATCATTTTTCTTGGTATTCTTTTAGAATTCCGAGAATATTACAATTTCTTCAGGATGGTTTAGATAAGGGTTTGTCCGCAAGTTCCTTGAAAGGACAAATCTCTGCTCTTTCTGTTCTTTTTCACAGAAAGATTGCTATTCTTCCTGATATTCATTGTTTTGTACAAGCTTTGGTTCGTATAAAACCTGTCATTAAGTCAATTTCTCCTCCATGGAGTTTGAATTTGGTTCTGGGAGCTCTTCAAGCTCCTCCGTTTGAACCTATGCATTCATTGGACATTAAATTGCTTTCTTGGAAAGTTTTGTTCCTTTTGGCCATCTCTTCTGCCAGAAGAGTTTCTGAATTATCTGCTCTTTCTTGTGAGTCTCCTTTTCTGATTTTTCATCAGGATAAGGCGGTGTTGCGAACTTCTTTTGAATTCTTACCTAAGGTTGTGAATTCCAACAACATTAGTAGAGAAATCGTGGTTCCTTCATTATGTCCTAATCCTAAGAATTCTAAGGAAAAATCGTTACATTCTTTGGATGTTGTTAGAGCTTTGAAATATTATGTTGAAGCTACTAAATCTTTCC